>NC_057814.1:415094638-415152352 GCF_018294505.1 Triticum aestivum | reverse complement strand
TTTTTTTTCTATTCTAAGAGAAGAGATGAGACGAGGGTAAAACTGGAATTCTCAGATTGACTGACAGGAAAACGTAGAGATTCTGACGATGGACTAACGGCGATGGCAAATAAGCACTAGAATTCGTTTGTGTCTGGTATATGAGCACTAGAGCTTTGTTCGATGGCAAATGAGCAATTGATGCTTGTCTCAGTGGTATAGAAGCCATTTTCTCTAGATATTTCGTTCATGTAAATAGATTTTCAAACTTGCGACCTACATAAATTATATGGATGCGTATATATATGTAGCACTTATTCCACCGATGCGCTTCACGGATGAACCACCTGGGCCACGAGACTTCGCGTGCTCCTACATGCATACTCTCAACGTCTTCTCGGTCAAACTTGCTGGACTACATAGGGATTTGGCATGGCCACTCCATGTGTTCAGCATCGTCGCCGCACGCGACACTCTGGATCACAATCGCAATATCATCTTGCATCGCACCAGGGATAACCGCCAAATCATCCATCAGGAGGTTTGTGTTCGAATTCGTTGCTCCCCACAAGATTCTTCTAGTACATCTTCATCTTGTAATCTCTCTGGCTAACAAGCAATATGCTCATGTTCTGTGTGAATCATATAAGTAACTTTGAGGCCAAACTGCACCATAGTTTTCTAAGTTGACTCAAGTTTGCATTTGAGTATGATCTTTGGTGCATCTCTGGTGTCACTATGGTGCACGTTTTCAGGTATAGAGGAGTTTTATGGAACAGTAGTGCGTGGCATATGCATGCACATTTTCACCCTTCATTTATTATATGTTTAAACTGGTTCTATAGATCGAAAGGGTCCTGAAGATTTAACATGCTTCAAGATCAAACTCAAATTCATGTCGAATTCTGTGCCCCATTGGTCATTTTTGTGTGGCCAGCATATTTCTAATTACCATTGTTCTATTTAGTTTCACTTGATATACGTCTCATATTTTATTTTAACTTTTACGGGGACTTGTCACGTCTTCTCATTAATTATTAAGGAGGAACTATATATCAGCATTACTCAGTTAACTAATCATTGTGTGCATGCAGGATCCCTACCTAGAATTGACAGGTCCTATCCGTGGTATCGTGGTGATTGATCCTGTGAAATTTGAGGTTGTGCTGAAAGTGAAGGGCTCCACTGAATCCGAGGACAAAGATTTAAGCTTTCTGGTTGTGCGGTACTTTAGTAACGGCGGTGAAAGTCGGTCACTTGTGATCAACAAAATCAGGACTAACAAGCTTAGCACACTAGAGTTGACATTCGGCCACATTGTTCGCTCTGTGGAGGCCGCGATTAGTGTGAGAGTGATTGGCGGTTCATGGCCAGATGGGTTTCGAGGTGTATTTACAGCTACCACTGGCAGCATAAATCACATGAAGTTCTCGTTGCTTTCTTCTAGAAACTGTAAGTTTCCTGTCAAGTCTGATGGAATGATCTTGCTATCACGATGTGTTGTTTGTGTTGAACTCGATGGAGAACTCATGGTTTCCATCATGGCACAACATGAAGACGAGGAGAAAGTTGTTGATCAGAGTGATGATAACGTTTTTACACCTAAGAAAGCTGGTAGAAGCCATAATATCCTCAAGATTGGGTCGTGCAAGATGGAAGTCACTGTGGCCTGCTCTGTTTTCTCGGATCGTATACTTGTTCGTGACGAATGGGTTGGTGCTCGGCATCTGTGATCATATTTTTCTCGATCGTTGATTAGTTCTTGGTATTATCGAGTGTGTATTTGTGTTTACAATGCCATGTAATTAATTTCGGCTCGTTCGTTTGAAGTCTTGAGCTTGAACTTCCTTTTGTAGCTCCGCTCACAAGGACTTCTTTTGCGCTTTCTACTGACTAATGATCATGATATTTTAGTTTTAATGCCTGTAAGCACAAATCTCTATTATTAAAGGGCATTTTTTCGTCATTGTCGTGGTGATGATTCGACCTCCCCTCGCACGTCTCTGCACGATTTTTTTGCTTTGAGACGTAGTCTGCCTGGGTTGCCGCTCGATTGTGTCGCTTGGCGCGTGTGTGGTGACATCGGCATATGTTCCTTTGCGGCCTTTATTCTTCTGTGATCATATTGACTCTTCGTACGTCCTTTGGGAAGGCTCGCTGCCCTGTGTTGTGGGGCTGCTGGTCTTGGTGAACCACAGGGGCTGGAAGTGTTTCATCGTTGACTGCGACATCACCTCCGCCAGTCCCTGATAAGTTGTTTGTTGAGCTGGCATTCCCTTGTGGAGTGTTGAGCTTTGTGGGTCCCATAACTGTGGTATAGGCATGGTCCCCTCAATTTCAAACTGCCAAAACATCTTATATTCAGAAACGGAGGTAGTAACAATTAACCTAAGCCGCAACGCTTATTCCCTCGATGCGTTTCACGGATGAACCACTTGCTCCTACATGCATACTCTAAACGTCTTCTCGGTCAACTTGCCGAAGTACATCGGGATTTGATATGGCCATTGCATGTGTTCGGCATCGTCGCCGCACGCAACACTGGATCACAATCGCAATTCCATCTTCCATTGCAACAGGGATAACTGGCAAATCATCTACCGGGAGTATTGTGTTTCAATTCGTTGCTTCTCACAGATTATTTCCGCATCGATATGTACTTATATGAATACTGCTTTTTTACCCAATCTTCAGCTTGTAATATTTTTGGCTAACAGACCATATGCTCATGTTCATTGTGAAGCATATAAACATCTAATTAACCTGTAGGCCAAACTGCACCATAGTTCTCTGAGTTCACTAAAGTTTGCATTTGAGTGTAATCTTGGTGCATCTCTGGTGTCACTATAGTGCACATTTTCAAGTATAGAGGAGTTTTATGGAAGAGTAGTGCATGGCATATGCATGCACATTTTTACTCTTCACTTATTATATGTTTAAACTGGTTCTCCATATCTAAAGGGTTTGGAAGATTTAACATGCTTGAAGATCAAACTCAAATTCATGTCGAATTATGTTCCCCATGGGTCATTTTTGGGTGGCCAACATATTTCTATTGCCATTGTTCTAGTTACTTTCACTTGATATATGTCTTATATTTTATTTTAACTTTTGCGAGGACTTACATAAGTCTTCTTAATAGGGAGGACCTATATATCATAATTACTCAGTTAACTAATCAATGTGTGATGTAGGATCCCTACCTAGAATTGATAGGTCCTGTCTGTGGTATCGTGGTGATTGATCCTACAAAAATTGAGGTCGTACTGGAAGTGGAGGACTCCACCGAAGCCGAGGACAAAGATTTAAGCTTTCTAGTTGTGCGGTACATTTGCGACGATAGTGAAAGTCAGTCACATGTGATCAACAAAAATCAGGACTAGCAAGCTTAGCAGACTAGAGTTGACATTTCGTCACATTGTTCGCTCGGTGGAGGCGATTAGTGTGAGAGTGATTGGCGGGTCACGGCAAGATGGTTTTGAGGTGTACTTGCCGCTAGAACTGCCAGCATAAATCACATGAAGGTCACAATGCTTGCTTTTAGAAACAGTAAGTTTCCTGTCGAGACCGATGGAATGATCTTGTTGTCACACCCTGTTGTTTGCATCGAACTCGATTGAGAGCTCGGGGTTTCCGTCATGGCACGACATGAAGATGGAGAAAGCTGTTGAGCAAAGCGATGATAATGTTTTTACACCTAAGAAAGCCGGTAGAAGCCATGACCTATGATATCCTCAAGATTGGATCATGCAAGATGGAAGTCACCGTGGCCTGGTCCGTTTTCTAGGATCATGGCGGATGGGCTGGTGCTAGCAGGAGCTCACCCTCGGGCATCTGTGATCATATTTTTTTCGATTGATGATTAGTTGTTGGCTCTATAGAGTATGTATTTGTGTTTGCAATGCCATGTAATCGATCCCGGTTTGTTTGAATTGGTGCTTTGTCCTGACTAATGATCATGATATTTTAGTTTTGATGCATGCAAGCACAAATTAACATAGTGTGCGTGTTTTTTAGGATTAACATTACCGCTTTATTTAACTATTATAGCTAGGAATATCATCCGAAATTACATCTAAAATGAAGTCCGCGGGAACCCCTCCCAAACATTACAAAGTTCGTCCCCAACACCAACTTTAGGTAGCTTATGCGCGACAACATTAGCGGAACGACGAGTCCATTCAACCGTGAAGCTCATAAATGTATTAAGCATCTCCTTGAGCACTTGAATCCATGGTCCAATGGCAGCCATGTTCTTCTTCGGGTCTTACAACATATGAACAACGAACTTGTTATCTAGCTCAGCTTGGACTCTTTCAATCCCTCTCGCCATAGCAAGCTACACAGGTCTCTTGCAGGCAAGGATCTCAACCGTTTTCGGGTCACAATGATGCTGAAACACCTGACACACACCGGCCATGAAGGCCCATTGTGATCCCGCAATACAGCACCTCCACCTCCCCTATCTTTGAACTTTGACACCGCATCACTAGAGTTGATCTTAACCCACCCCTCAGCTAGTGGTAGCCATCTCTGGACTATCACATTTTTCTCGTGGAGCGTCTTTGGTTCATGAACATTTCGCCACTCCTGCATATGAGCATACACGCCTTCTGTTGGGGATATTCCCCATGACCAAGACCCGGCTCATGCCGGTAAGTCATCTCTGGACTTAGGCCGCCCTGAGACTTAAGTCATCTCTGGACTTAGGCCGCCCTGAGACTTAAGTCATCTCTGGGCTTAAGCCGCCCTGAGACTTAAGTCATCTCTGGGCTTAAGGCGCCCTGAGAATTAAGTCATTGATACGTCTCCAACGTATCTATAATTTCTTATTGTTCCATGATGTATTATCATTTTTGGATGTTTTACAATCATTTTATAGCAACTTTATATCATTTTTTGTTGGGGAACGTAGTAATTTCAAAAAATTTCCTACGCACACGCAAGATCATGGTGATGCATAGCAACGAGAGGGGAGAGTGTCGTCCATGTACCCTCATAGACCGTTAAGCGAAAGCGTTATGACAACGCGGTTGATGTAGTCATACGTCTTCACAATCGACCGATCCTTAGTACCGAACGTACGGCACCTCCGCGTTCAGCACACGTTCAGCTCGGTGATGTCCCGCGAACTCACGATCCAGTAGAGCTCGAAGGAGAGTTTCATCAGCACGACGGCGTTGTGACGATGTTGATGAAGCTACCGACGCAGGGCTTCGCCTAAGCACCGCTACGATATGACCGAGGTGGATTATGGTGGAGGGGGGCACCGCACACGGCTAAAAGATCAATGATCAATTGTTGTGTCTATGGGGTGCCCCCTGCCCCCGTATATAAAGGAGAAAGGGGGAGGCGGCCGGCCAAGGAGGAGGGCGCACCAAGGGGGGAGTCCTACTCCCACCGGGAGTAGGACTCCTCCTTTCCAAGTAGGAGTAGGAGAAGGGGGAAGGAGGAGGTGGAGAGAAGGAAGGAGAGGGGGGCCGCCGCCCCCTTCCCTTGTCGGCTGGGGCATGTTGGGGAACGTAGTAATATCAAAAAAATTCTACGCACACGCAAGATTATGGTGATGCATAGCAACGAGAGGGGTGAGTGTTGTCCACGTACCCTCGTAGACCGAAAGCGGAAGCGTTAGCACAACGCGGTTGATGTAGTCGTACGTCTTCACGATCCGACCGATCAAGTACCGAACGCACGACACCTCCGAGTTCAGCACACTTCAACTCGATGACACCCCTCGAACTCCGATCCAGCTGAGCTTTGAGGGAGAGTTCCGTCAGCACGATGGCGTGGTGACGATGATGATGTTCTACCGACGCAGGGCTTCGCCTAAGCACTGCTACGATATTATCGAGGTGGATTATGGTGGAGGGGGGCACCGCACACGGCTAAGAGATCAAGAGATCAATTGTTGTGTCTTTGGGGTGCCCCCTGCCCTCGTATATAAAGGAGCAAGGGGGGAGGCGGCCGGCCTAGGAGGAGGGCGCGCCAAGGGGGGAGTCCTACTCCCACCGGGAGTAGGACTCCTCCTTTCCTTGTTGGAGTAGGAGAAGGGAAGGGAGAAGGAGAAGGAAGGAAGGGGGCGCCCCCCCTCCCTAGTCCAATTCGGACTAGTCCATGGGGAGGGGTGCGGCCACCCTTTGGGGCCTTTCTCTCCTTTCCCGTATGGCCCATTAAGGCCCAATACGAATTCCCGTAACTCTCCCGTACTCTGAAAAATACCCGAATCACTCGGAACCTTTTCGATGTCCGAATATAGTCGTCCAATATATCGATCTTTACGTCTCGACCATTTCGAGCCTCCTCGTCATGTCTCTGATCTCATCCGGGACTCCGAACTCCTTCGGTATATCAAAACACATAAACTCATAATATAACCGTCATCTAACTTTAAGCGTGCGGACCCTACGGGTTCGAGAACTATGTAGACATGACCGAGACACGTCTCCGGTCAATAACCAATAGTGGAACCTGGATGCTCATATTGGCTCCCACATATTCTACGAAGATCTTTATCGATCAAACCGCATAACAACATACGTTGTTCCCTTTGTCATCGGTATGTTACTTGCCCGAGATTCGATCGTCGGTATCTCAATACCTAGTTCAATCTCGTTACTGGCAAGTCTCTTTACTCGTTCCGTAATACATCATCCCGCAACTAACTCATTAGTTGCAATGCTGGCAAGGCTTTAAGTGATGTGCATTACCAAGTGAGCCCAGAGATACCTCTCCGACAATCGGAGTGACAAATCCTAATCTCGAAATACGCCAACCCAACAAGTACCTTCGGAGACACCTGTAGAGCACCTTTATAATCACCCAGTTACGTTGTGACGTTTGGTAGCACACAAAGTGTTCCTCCGGTAAACGGGAGTTGCATAATCTCATAGTCATAGGAACATGTATAAGTCATGAAGAAAGCAATAGCAACATACTAAACGATCGCGTGCTAAGCTAACGGAATGGGTCAAGTCAATCACATCATTCTCCTAATGATGTGATCCCGTTAATCAAATGACAACTCATGTCAATGGCTAGGAAACATAACCATCTTTGATCAACGAGCTAGTCAAGTAGAGGCATACTAGTGACACTCTGTTTGTCTATGTATTCACACATGTATCATGTTTCTGGTTAATACAATTCTAGCATGAATAATAAAAATTTATCATGATATAAGGAAATAAATAATAACTTTATTATTGCCTCTAGGGCATATTTTCTTCAGTCTCCCACTTGCACTAGAGTCAATAATCTAGTTCACATCACCATGTGATTTAATACCAATAGTTCACATCACCATGTGATTAACACCCATAGTTCACATCATCATGTGACCAACACCCAAAGGGTTTACTAGAGTCAATAATCTAGTTCACATCGCTATGTGATTAACACCCAAAGAGTATTAAGGTGTGATCATGTTTTTCTTGTGAGAGAAGTTTAGTCAACGGGTCTGCCATATTCAGATCCGTATGTATTTTGCAAATTTCTATGTCAACAATGCTCTGCACAGAGCTACTTTAGCTAATTGCTCCCACGATCAATATGTATCTAGATCGAGACTTAGAGTCATCCAGATCGGTGTCAAAGCTTGCATCGACGTAACTCTTTACGATGAACCTTTGTCACCTCCATAATCAAGAAACATATCCTTATTCCACTAAGGATAATTTTGACCAATGTCCAGTGATCTACTCCTAGATCACTATTGTGCTCCCTTGCCAAACTCAGGGCAGGGTATACAATAGGTCTGGTACACAGCATGGCATACTTTATAGAACCTATGGCTGAGGCATAGGGAATGACTTTTCATTCTCTCTCTATCTTCTGCCGTGGTCGGTTTTTGAGTCTTACTCAACTTCACACCTTGCAACACAGGCAAGAACTCTTTCTTTGACTGTTCCATTTTGAACTACTTCAAAATCTTGTCAAGGTACATACTCATTGAAAATCTTATCAAGCGTCTTGATCTATCTCTATAGATCTTGATGCTCAATATGTAAGCAGCTTCACCGAGGTCTTTCTTTGAAGAACTCCTTTCAAATACTCCTTTATGCTTTCCAAAAAATTCTACATCATTTCTGATCAACAATATGTCATTTACATATACTTTATCAGGAAGGCTGTAGTGCTCCCACTCACTTTCTTGTAAATACAGGCTTCACCGTAAGTCTGTATAAAACTATATGCTTTGATCAACTTATCAAAGCGTATATTCCAACTCCGAGATGCTTGCACCAGTCCATAGATGGATCGCTGGAGCTTGCACACTTTGTTAGCATCCTTTGGATCGATAAAACCTTCAGGTTGCATCATATACAACTCTTCTTCCAGAAATCCATTCAGGAATGCAGTCTTTACATCCATTTGCCAGATTTCATAAAATGTGGCAATTTGCTAACATGATTCGGACAGACTTAAGCATCGCTACGAGTGAGAAGATCTCATCGTTGTCAACTCCTTGAACTTTGTCAAAACCTTTTTCGACAAGTCTAGCTTTGTAGATAGTAACACTACTATCAGCGTCCGTCTTCCTCCTGAAGATCCATTTATTTTCTATGGCTTGCCGATCATCGGGCAAGTCAACCAAAGTCCACACTTTGTTCTCATACATGGATCCCATCTCAGATTTCATGGCTTCAAGCCATTTTGCGGAATCTGGGCTCATCATCGCTTCCTCATAGTTCGTAGGTTCATCATGGTCAAGTAACATGAGCTCCAGAACAGGATTACCGTACCACTCTGGTGCAGATCTCACTCTGGTTTACCTACGAGGTTCGGTAGTAATTTGATCTGAAGTTACATGATCATCATCATTAGCTTCCTTATTAATTGGTGTAGTAGTCACAGGAACATATTTCTGTGATGACCTACTTTCCAATAAGGGAGCAGATACAGTTACCTCATCAAGTTCTACTTTCCTCCCACTCACTTCTTTTGAGAGAAACTCCTTCTCTACAAAGGATCCATTCTCAGCAATGAATATCTTGCCTTCGGATCTGTGATAGAAGGTGTACCCAACATTTTCTTTTGGGTATCCTATGAATACGCACTTCTCCGATTTGGGTTTGAGCTTATCAGGTTGAAACTTTTTCACATAAGCATTGCAACCTCAAACTTTAAGAAACGACAGCTTAGGTTTCTTGCCAAACCATAGTTTGTCGTCTCAACGGATTTAGATGGTGCCCTATTTAACGTGAATGCAACTGTCTCTAATGCATAACCCCAAAACTATAGTGATAAATCGGTAAGAAACATCATAGATTGCACTATATCCAATAAAGTACGGTTATGACGTTCGGACACACCATTATGCTGTGGTGTTCCAAGTGGCACGAATTTGTGAAACTAGTCCACATTGTTTTAATTGAAGACCAAACTCGTAACTCAAATATTTGTCTCCGCGATCAGATCGTAGAAAACCTTATTTTCTTATCACGATGATTTTCCACTTCACTCTGAAATTCTTTGAACTTTTCAAATGTTTCAGACTTATGTTTCATCAAGTAGATATACCCATATCTGCTCAAATCATCTGTGAAGGTTAGAAAATAACGATACCCGCCGCGAGCCTCAACACTCATCGGATCGCATACATCAGTATGTATTATTTCCAATAAGTCAGTTGCTCGCTCCATTGTTCCGGAGAACGGAGTCTTAGTCATCTTGCCCATAAGGCATGGTTCGCAAGCATCAAGTGATTCATAATCAAGTGATTCCGAAAGCCCATCAGCATGGAGTTTCTTCATGCGCTTTACACCAATATGACCTAAACGGCAGTGCCACAAATAAGTTGCACTATCATTATTAACTTTGCATCTTTTGGCTTCAATATTATGAATATGTGTATCACTACGATCGAGATCCAACGAACCATTTTCATTGGGTGTGTAACCATATAAGGTTTTATTCATGTAAACAGAACAACAATTATTCTCTAACTTAAATGAATAATCGTATTGCAATAGACATGATCAAATCATATTCATGCTCAACGCAAACATCAAATAACACTTATTTAGGTTCAACACTAATCCCGAAAGTATAGGGAGTGTGCGATGATGATCATATCAATCTTGGAACCACTTCCAATACACATAGTCACTTCATCCTTAACTAGTTTCTGTTCATTATGCAACTCCCGTTTCGAGTTACTACTCTTTAGCAATTGAACCAGTATCAAATACCGAGGGATTGCTACGAACACTAGTAAAATACACATCAATAATCTGTATATCAAATATACCTTTGTTCACTTTGCCATCCTTCTTATCCACCAAATACTTGGGGCAGTTCCGCTTCCAGTGACCAGTCCCTTTGCAGTAGAAGCACTTAGTCTCAGGCTTAGGTCCAGACTTGGGCTTCTTCACTTGAGCAGCAACTTGCTTGCCGTTCTTCTTGAAGTTCCCCTTCTATCCCTTTGCCCTTTTTCTTGAAACTAGTGGTCTTGTTAACCATCAACACTTGATCTCTTTCTTGATTTCTACCTTCGTCGATTTTAGCATCGCGAAGAGCTCGGGAATTACTTTTGTCATCCCTTGCATACTATAGTTCATCACGAAGTTCTACTAACTTGGTGATGGTGACTAGAGAATTCTGTCAATCACTATTTTATCTGGAAGATTAACTCCCACTTGATTCAAGCGATTGTAGTACCCAGACAATCTGAGCACATGCTCACTGCTTGAGCTATTCTCCTCCATCTTTTAGCTATAGAACTTGTTGGAGACTTCATATCTCTCAACTCGGGTATTTGCTTGAAATATTAACTTCAACTCCTGGAACATCTCATATGGTCCATGATGTTCAAAACATCTTTGAAGTCCCGATTCTAAGCCGTTAAGCATGGTGCACTAAACTATCAAGTAGTCATCATATTGAGCCAACCAAACGCAATATGTCTGTCACCTAGCGGTGCATCAAGGACATAATTCTTCTGTGCAGCAATGAGGATAAACCTCAGATCACGGATCCAATCCGCATCATTGCTACTAATATCTTTCAACTTAGTTTTCTCTAGGAACATATAAAAATTTAAACGGGGAGGAACATCGCGAGCTATTGATCTACAACATAGATATGCTAATACTACCAGGACTAAGTTCATGATAAATTAAAGTTCAATTAATCATATTACTTAAGAACTCCCACTTAGATAGACATCCCTCTAATCCTCTAAGTTATCACGTGATCCATATCAACTAAACCATGTCCGATCATCACGTGAGGTGGAGTAGTTTCAACGGTGAACATCACTATGTTGATCATATCTACTATATGATTCACGCTCGACCTTTCGGTCTCCGTGTTCCGAGGCCATATCTGTTATATGCTAGGCTCGTCAAGCTTAACCTGAGTATTCCGCGTGTGCAACTGTTTTGCACCCGTTGTATTTGAACGTAGAGCCTATCACACTCGATCATCACGTGGTGTCTCAGCACGAAGAACTTTCGCAACGGTGCATACTCAGGGAGAACACTTATACTTTAATAATTTAGTGAGGGATCATCTTATAATACTACCGTCAATCAAAGCAAGATAAGATGCATAAAAGATAAACATCACATGCAATCAATATAAGTGATATGATATGGCCTTCATCATCTTGTGCTTGTGATCTCCATCTCCGAAGCACCGTCATGATCACCATCGTCACCGGCGCGACACCTTGATCTCCATCGTAGCATCGTTGTCGTCTCGCCAATCTTATGCTTCTACGACTATCGCTATCGCTTAGTGATAAAGTAAAGCATTACAGGGCGATTGCATTGCATACAATAAAGCGACAACCATATGGCTCCTGCCAGTTGCCGATAACTTGGTTACAAAACATGATCATCTCATACAATAAAATTTAGCATCATGTCTTGACCATATCACATCACAACATGCCCTGCAAAAACAAGTTAGACGTCCTCTACTTTGTTGTTGCAAGTTTTACGTGGCTGCTACTAGGCTTAGCAAGAACCGTTCTTACCTACGCATCAAAACCACAACGATAGTTTGTCAAGTTGGTGCTGTTTTAACCTTCGCAAGGACCGGGCGTAGCCACACTCGGTTCAACTAAAGTTGGAGAAACCGACACCCGCCAGCCACCTGTGTGCAAAGCACGTCGGTAGAACCAGTCTCACGTAAGCGTACGCGTAATGTCGGTCCGGGCCGCTTCACCCAACAATACCGCCGAACCAAAGTATGACATGCTGGTAAGCAGTATGACTTATATCGCCCACAACTCACTTGTGTTCTACTCGTGCATATAACATCAACGCATAAAACCAAGCTCGGATGCCACTGTTGGGGAACGTAGTAATATCAAAAAAATTATACGCACACGCAAGATCATGGTGATGCATAGCAACGAGAGGGGAGAGTGTTGTCCACGTACCCTCGTAGACCGAAAACGGAAGCGTTAGCACAACGCGGTTGATGTAGTCGTACGTCTTCACGATCCGACCGATCAAGTACCGAACGCACGGCACCTCCGAGTTCAGCACACGTTCAGCTCGATGACACCCCTCGAACTCCGATCCAGCCGAGCTTTGAGGAAGAGTTCCGTCAGCACGACGGCGTGGTGACGATGATGATGTTCTACCGACGCAGGGCTTCGCCTAAGCACCGCTACAATATTATCGAGGTGGATTATGATGGAGGGGGGCACCGCACACGGCTAAGAGATCAAGAGATCAATTGTTGTGTCTTTGGGGTGCCCCCCTAAAGGAGCAAGGGGGAGGCGCCCGGCCTAGGAAGAGGGCGCGCCAAGGGGGGTCCTACTCCCACCGGGAGTAGGACTCCTCCTTTCCTTGTTGGAGTAGGAGAAGGGAAGGGAGAAGGAGAAGGAAGGAAGGGGGCGCCCCCTCCCTAGTCCAATTCGGACTAGTCCATGGGGAGGGGTGCGGCCACCCTTTGGGGCCTTTCTCTCCTTTCTCGTATGGCCCATTAAGGCCCAATACGAATTCCCGTAACTCTCCCGTACTCCGAAAAATATCCGAATCACTCGGAACCTTTCCGATGTCCGAATATAGTCGTCCAATATATCGATCTTTACGTCTCGACCATTTCGAGACTCCTCGTCATGTCCCTGATCTCATCCAGGACTCCGAAATCCTTCGGTACATCAGAACACATAAACTCATAATATAACCGTCATCTAACTTTAAGCGTGCGGACCCTACGGGTTCGAGAACTATGTAGACATGACCGAGACACGTCTCCGGTCAATAACCACTAGCGGAACCTGGATGCTCATATTGGCTCCCACATATATCTACGAAGATCTTTATCGGTCAAACCGCATAACAACATACGTTGTTCCCTTTGTCATCGGTATGTTACTTGCCCGAGATTCGATCGTCGGTATCTCAATACCTAGTTCAATCTCGTTACGGGCAAGTCTCTTTACTCGTTCCGTAATACATCATCCCGCAACTAACTCATTAGTTGCAATGCTTGCAAGGCTTTAAGTGATGTGCATTACCAAGTGGGCCCAGAGATACCTCCCCGACAATCGAAGTGACAAATCCTAATCTCGAAATACGCCAACCCAACAAGTACCTTCGGAGACACCTGTAGATCACCTTTATAATCACCCAGTTACGTTGTGACGTTTGGTAGCACACAAAGTGTTCCTCCGATAAACGGGAGTTGCATAATCTCATAGTCATAGGAACATGTATAAGTCATGAAGAAAGCAATAGCAACATACTAAACGATCGTGTGCTAAGCTAACGGAATGGGTCAAGTCAATCACATCATTCTCCTAATGATGTGATCCCGTTAATCAAATGACAACTCATGTCAATGGCTAGGAAACATAACCATCTTTGATCAACGAGCTAGTCAAGTAGAGGCATACTAGTGATACTCTGTTTGTCTATGTATTCACACATGTATCATGTTTCCGGTTAATACAATTCTAGCATGAATAATAAACATTTATCATGATATAAGGAAATAAATAATAACTTTATTATTGCCTCTAGGGCATATTTCCTTCAGGGCAAGGGGGCCACGCGCCACCTCCTGGCTGCCCTCTCTCTTCTCCACTAAGGCCCAATAGGCCCATTACATCCCCCGGTGGGTTCTGGTAACCCCCCGGTACTCCGGTAAAATCCCGATTTCACCCGGAACTCTTCCGATGTCCAAATGTAGGCTTCCAATATATCAATCTTTATGTCTCGACCATTTCGAGACTTCTCGTCATGTACGTGATCATATCCGGGACTCCGAACTACCTTCGGTACATCAAAACATATAAACTCATAATATTGATCGTCACAGAACTTTAAGCGTGCGGACCCTACGGGTTCGGGAACTATGTAGACTTGACCGAGACACGTCTCTGGTCAATAACCAATAGCGGAACCTGGATGCTCATATTGGTTCCTACATATTCTACGAAAATCTTTATCGGTCAAACCGCATAACAACATACGTTGTTCCCTTTGTCACCGGTACGTTACTTGCCCGAGATTCGATCGTCGGTATCTCAATACCTAGCTCAATCTCGTTACTGGAAAGTCTCTTTACTCGTTCCGTAATGCATCATCCCGCAACTAACTCATTAGTCACATTGCTTGCAAGGCTTATAGTGATGTGCATTACCGAGAGGGCCCAGAGATACCTCTCCGACAATCGAAGTGACAAATCCTAATCTCGATCTATGCCAACTCAACAAGTACCATCGGAGACACCTGTAGAGCACCTTTATAATCACCCAGTTACGTTGTGACGTTTGGTAGCACACGAAGTGTTCCTCCGGTAATCGGGAGTTGCATAATCTCATAGTTATAGGAACATGTATAAGTCATGAAGAAAGCAATAGCAGTAAACTAAACGATCAAGTGCGAAGCTAACAGAATGGGTCAAGTCAATCACATCATTCTCCTAATGATGTGATCCCGTTAATCAAATGACAACTCATGTATATGGCTAGGAAACTCAACCATCTTTGATCAACGAGCTAGGCAAGTAGAGGCATACTAGTGACACAATGTTTGTCTATGTATTACACATGTATTATGTTTCCGGTTAATACAATTCTAGCATGAATAATAAACATTTATCATGATATGAGGAAATAAATAATAACTTTATTATTGCCTCTAGGGCATATTTCCTTGAGTCTCCCACTTGCACTAGAGTCAATAATCTAGATTACATAGTAATGATTCTAACACCCATGGAGTCTTGGTGCTGATCATGTTTTGCTCATGGAAGAGGCTTAGTCAACGGGTCTGCAACATTCAGATCCGTATGTATCTTGCAAATCTCTATGTCTCCCACCTGGACTTGATCCCGGATGGAATTGAAGCGTCTCTTGATGTGCTTGGTTCTCTTGTGAAATCTGGATTCCTTTGCCAAGGCAATTGCACCAGTATTGTCACAAAAGATTTTCATTGGACCCGATGCACTAGGTATGACACCTAAATCGGATATGAACTCCTTCATCCAGACTCCTTCATTTGCTGCTTCCGAAGCAGCTATGTACTCCGCTTCACACGTAGATCCCGCCACGACGCTTTGTTTAGAACTGCACCAACTGACAGCTCCACCGTTCAATGTAAACACGTATCCGGTTTGCGATTTAGAATCGTCCAGATCAGTGTCAAAGCTTGCATCGACGTAACCATTTACGACGAGCTCTTTGTCACCTCCATAAACGAGAAACATATCCTTTGTCCTTTCAGGTATTTCAGGATGTTCTTGACCGCTGTCCAGTGATCCATTCCTGGATTACTTTGGTACCTCCTTGCTAAACTAATAGCAAGGCACACATCAGGTCTGGTACACAGCATTGCATACATGATAGAGCCTATGGCTGAAGCATAGGGAACACTTTTCATTTTCTCTCTATCTTCTGCAGTGGTCGGGCATTGAGTCCGACTCAACTTCACACCTTGTAACACAGGCAAGAACCCTTTCTTTGCTTGATCCATTTTGAACTTCTTCAAAACTTTGTTAAGGTATGTGCTTTGTGAAAGTCCAATTAAGCGTCTTGATCTATCTCGATAGATCGTGATGCCCAATATGTAAGCAGCTTCACCGAGGTCTTTCATTGAAAAACTCTTATTCAAGTATCCTTTTATGCTATCCAGAAATTCTATATCATTTTCAATTAGCAATATGTCATCCACATATAATATCAGAAATGCTACAGAGCTCCCACTCACTTTCTTGTAAATACAGGCTTCTCCAAAAGTCTGTATAAAACCACATGCTTTGATCACACTATTAAAACGTTTATTCCAACTCCGAGAGGCTTGCACCAGTCCATAAATGGATCGCTGGAGCTTGCACACTTTGTTAGCTCCCTTTGGATCGACAAAACATTCTGGTTGCATCATATACAACTCTTCTTCCAGAAATCCATTCAGGAATGCAGTTTTGACATCCATTTGCCAAATTTCATAATCATAAAATGCGGCAACTGCTAACATGATTCGGACATACTTAAGCATCGCTACGGGTGAGAAAGTCTCATCGTAGTCAACTCCTTGAACTTGTCGAAAACCTCTCGCAACAAGTCGAGCTTTGTAGACAGTAACATTACCGTCAGCGTCAGTCTTCTTCTTGAAGATCCATTTATTCTCTATGGCTTGCTGATCATCGGGCAAGTCAACCAAAGTCCACACTTTGTTCTCATACATGGATCCCATCTCAGATTTCATGGCCTCAAGCCATTTTGCGGAATCTGGGCTCACCATCGCTTCTTCATAGTTCGTAGATTCGCCTTGGTCAAGTAACATGACCTCCAGAATAGGATTACCGTACCACTCTGGTGCGGATCTTACTCTGGTTGACCTACGAGGTTCGGTAGTAACTTGATCCGAAGCTTCATGATCAACATCATTAGCTTCCTCACTAACTGGTGTAGTTGTCACAGGAACTGGTTTCTGTGATGAACTACTTTCCAATAAGGGAGCAAGTACAGTTACCTCATCAAGTTCTACTTTCCTCCCACTCACTTCTTTCGAGAGAAACTCGTTCTCTAGGAAGGATCCATTCCTAGCAACGAATGTCTTGTCTTCGGATCTGTGATAGAAGGTGTACCCAACAGTTTCCTTTGGGTATCCTATGAAGACACATTTCTTCGATTTGGGTTCGAGCTTATCAGGTTGAAGCTTTTTCACATAAGCATCGCAGCCCCAAACTTTAAGAAACGACAACTTTGGTTTCTTGCCAAACCACAGTTCATAAGGCGTCGTCTCAACGGATTTTGATGCTGCCCTATTTAACGTGAATGCGGCCGTCTCTAAAGCATAACCCCAAAATGATAGCGGTAAATCAATAAGAGACATCATAGATCATACCATATCTAGTAAAGTACGATTACGACGTTCGGACACACCATTTCGCTGTGGTGTTCCGGGTGGCGTGAGTTGCGAAACTATTTCGCTTTGTTTCAAATGTAGACCAAACTCGTAACTCAAATATTCTCCTCCACGATCAGATCGTAGAAACTTTATTTTCTTGTTACGATGATTTTCCACTTCACTCTGAAATTCTTTGAACTTTTCAAATGTTTCAGACTTATGTTTCATTAAGTAGATATACCCATATCTGCTTAAATCATCTGTGAAGGTGAGAAAATAACGATACCCGCCGCGAGCCTCAATATTCATTGGACCACACACATCAGTATGTATGATTTCCAACAAATCTGTTGCTCGCTCCATTGTTCCGGAGAACGGCGTTTTAGTCATCTTGCCCATGAGGGATGGTTCGCAAGTACCAAGTGATTCATAATCAAGTGATTCCAAAATTCCATCAGTATGGAGTTTCTTCATGCGCTTTACACCAATATGACCTAAACGGTAGTGCCACAAATAAGTTGCACTATCATTATCAACTCTGCATCTTTTGGCTTCAATATTATGAATATGTGCATCACTACTATCGAGATTTAATAAAAATAGACCACTCTTCAAGGGTGCATGACCATAAAAGATATTACTCATATAAATAGAACAACCATTATTCTCTGATTTAAATGAATAACCGATCTCGCATCAAACAAGATCCATATATAATGTTCATGCTTAACGCTGGCACCAAATAACAATTATTCAGGTCTAAAACTAATCCTGAAGGTAGATGTAGAGGTAGTGTGCCGACCGTGATCACATCGACTTTGGAACCATTTCCCATGCGCATCGTCACCTCGTCCTTAGCCAATCTTCGCTTAATCTGTAGTCCCTATTTCGAGTTGCAAATATTAGCAACAGAACCAGTATCAAATACCCAGGTGCTACTGCGAGCATTAGTAAGGTACACATCAATAACATGTATATCACATATACCTTTGTTCACCTTGTCATCCTTCTTATCCGCCAAATACTTGGGGCAGTTCCGCTTCCAGTGACCAGTTTGTTTCCAGTAGAAGCACTCAGTCTCAGGCTTAGGTCCAGACTTGGGTTTCTTCTCTTGAGCAGCAACTTGTTTGTCGTTCTTCTTGAAGTTCCCCTTCTTCTTCCCTTTACCCTTTTTCTTGAAACTGGTGGTCTTGTTGACCATCAACACTTGATGCTCCTTCTTGATTTCTACCTCCGCAGCCTTTAGCATTGCGAAGAGCTCGGGAATTGTCTTATCCATCCCTTGCATATTATAGTTCATCACGAAGCTCTTGTAGCTTGGTGGCAGTGATTGAAGAATTCTGTCAATGACACTATCATCCGGAAGATTAACTCCCAGTTGAATCAAGTGATTGCTATACCTAGACATTTTGAGTATATGTTCACTGACAGAACTATTCTCCTCCATCTTGTAGCTGTAGAACTTATTGGAGACTTCATATCTCTCAATCCGGGCATTTGCTTGAAATATTAACTTCAACTCCTGGAACATCTCATATGCTCCGTGACGTTCAAAACGTCGTTGAAGTCCCGGTTCTAAGCCGTAAAGCATGGCACACTGAACTATCGAGTAGTCACCAGCTTTGCTCTGCAAGACGTTCTTAACGTCGTCAGTTGCATCTGCAGCAGGCCTGGCACCCAGCGGTGCTTCCAGGATGTAATTCTTTTGTGCAGCAATGAGGATAATCCTCAAGTTACGGACCCAGTCCGTGTAATTTCTACCATCATCTTTCAACCTTGCTTTCTCAAGGAACACATTAAAATTCAACGGAACAACAACACGGGCCATCTATCTACAACAACATAGACAAGCAAAATACTATCAGGTACTAAGTTCATGATAAATTTAAGTTCAATTAATCATATTACTTAAGAACTCCCACTTAGATAGACATCCCTCTAATCATCTAAGTGATCACGTGATCCAAATCAACTAAACCATGTCCGATCATCACGTGAGATGGAGTAGTTTTCAATGGTGAACATCATTGTTGATCATATCTACTATATGATTCACGCTTGACCTTTCGGTCTCAGTGTTCCAAGGCCATATCTGCATATGCTAGGCTCGTCACCCGAGTATTCCGCATGTGTAAAACTGGCTTACACCCGTTGTATTTGAACGTAGAGCTTATCACACCCGATCATCACGTGGTGTCTCGGCACGACGAACTTTCGCAACGGTGCGTACTCAGGGAGAACACTTATACCTTGAAATTTAGTGAGAGATCATCTTATAATGCTACCGTCAATCAAAGCAAAATAAGATGCATAAAGGATGAACATCACATGCAATCAATATAAGTGATATGATATGGCCATCATCATCTTGTGCCTTTGATCTCCATCTCCAAAGCACCGTCATGATCACCATCGTCACCGGCGCGACACCTTGATCTCCATCGTAGCATCATTGTCGTCTTGCCAACTATTGCTTCTACGACTATCGCTATCGCTTAGTGATAAACTAAAGCAATTACAGGGCGATTGCATTGCATACAATAAAGCGACAACCATATGGCTCCTGCCAGTTGCCGATAACTCCGTTACAAAACATGATCATCTCATACAATAAAATATAGCATCATGTCTTGACCATATCACATCACAACATGCCCTGCAAAAACAAGTTAGACGTCCTCTACTTTGTTGTTGCAAGTTTTACGTGGCTGCTACGGGCTGAGCAAGAACCGTTCTTACCTACGCATCAAAACCACAACGATAGTTCATCAAGTTAGTGTTGTTTTAACCTTCTCAAGGACCGGGCGTAGCCACACTCGGTTCAACTAAAGTTGGAGAAACTGACACCCGCCAGCCACCTGTGTGCGAAGCACGTCGGTAGAACCAATCTCGCGTAAGCATACACGTAATGTCGGCCCGGGCCGCTTCATCCAACAATACCGTCGAACCAAAGTATGACATGCTGGTAAGCAGTATGACTTGTATCACCCACAACTCACTTGTGTTCTACTCGTGCATATAATATCTACGCATAAACTTGGCTCCGATACCACTTTTGGGGAACGTAGTAATTTCAAAAAAAATCCTACGCACACGCAAGATCATGGTGATGCATAGCAATGAGAGGGGAGAGTGTCGTCCACATACCCTCGTAGACCGTTAAGCGGAAGCGTTATGACAACGCAGTTGATGTAGTCGTACGTCTTCACGATCAACCGATCCTCAGTACCGAACGTACGGCACCTCCGCGTTCAGCACACGTTCAGCTCGGTGACGTCCCGCGAACTCACGATCTAGTAGATCTCGAAGGAGAGTTTTGTCAGCACGATGGCGTGGTGACGATGTTGATGAAGCTACCGACGCAGGGCTTCGCCTAAGCACCGCTACGATATGACCGAGGTGGATTATGGTGGAGGGGGGCACCACACACGGCTAAAAGATCAATGATCAATTGTTGTGTCTATGGGGTGCCCCTTCCCCCGTATATAAGGGAGCAAGGGGGGAGGCGGCCGGCCAAGGAGGAGGGCGCACCAAGGGGGGAGTCCTACTCCCACCGGGAGTAGGACTCCTCCTTTCCTAGTAGGAGTAGGAGAAGGGGGAAGGAGGAGGTGGAGAGAAGGAAGGAGAGGGGTGATACGTCTCCGTCGTATCTACTTTTCCAAACACTTTTGCCCTTGTTTTAGACTCTAACTTGCATGATTTGAATGGAATTAACCCGGGCTGATGCTGTTTTCAGCAGACTTTCCATGGTGTTCTTTATGTGCAGAAACAAAAGTTCTCGGAATGACCTGAACCTCCACAGAACGTCTATTTGGAAATAATAAAAAATCCATGCAAAAGATGAAGACCAGGGGGCCCACACCCTAGCCACGAGGGTGGGGGCGCGCCCCCTACCTCGTGGGCCCCTTGGAGCTCCTCCGACCTCAACTCCAACTCTATATATTTGCTTTCAGGGAGAAAAAATCAGAGAGAAGGATTCATCACGTTTTACGATACGGAGCCGCCGCCAAGCCCTAAAACCTCTCGGGAGGGCTGATCTGGAGTCCGTTCGGGGCTCCGGAGAGGGGGATTCGTCGCCATCGTCATCATCAACCATCCTCCATCACCAATTTCATGATGCTCACCGCCGTGCGTGAGTAATTCCATCATAGGCTTGCTGGACGGTGATGGGTTGGATGAGATCTATCATGTAATCGAGTTAGTTTTGTTAGGGTTTGATCCCTAGTATCCACTATGTTCTGAGATTGATGTTGCTATGACTTTGCTATGCTTAATGCTTGTCACTAGGGCCCGAGTGCCATGATTTCAGATCTGAACCTATTATGTTTTCATGAATATATGTGAGTTCTTGATCCTATCTTGCAAGTCTATAGTCACCTACTATGTGTTATGATCCGGCAACCCCGAAGCGACAATAATCGGACCACTCCCGGTGATGACCGTAGTTTGAGGAGTTCATGTATTCACTATGTGTTAATGCTTTGGTCCGGTACTCTATTAAAAGGAGGCCTTAATATCCCTTAGTTTCCAGTAGGACCCCGCTGCCACGGGAGGGTAGGACAAAAGATGTCATGCAAGTTCTTTTCCATAAGCACGTATGACTATATTTGGAATACATGCCTACATTACATTGATGAATTGGAGCTAGTTCTGTGTCACCCTATGTTATGACTGTTACATGATGAACCGCATCCGGCATAATTCTCCATCACCGATCCAATGCCTACGAGCTTTTCACATATTGTTCTTCGCTTATTTACTTTCCCGTTGCTACTGTTACAATCACTACAAAACACCAAAAATATTACTTTTGCCACCGTTACTTTTATTACCGTTACCACTACTATGATATTACTTTGCTACTAAATACTTTGCTGCAGATATTAAGTTATCCAGGTGTGGTTGAATGACAACTCAGCTGCTAATACTTCAGAATATTCTTTGGCTCCCCTTGTTCGAATCAATAAATTTGGGTTGAATACTCTACCCTCGAAAACTATTGCGATCCCCTATACTTGTGGGTTATCAAGACTATTTTCTGGCGCCGTTGCCGGGGAGCATAGCTCTATTCTTTGAGTCACTTGGGATTTATATCTGCTGGTCACTATGAAGAACTTGAAGGACACTAAGACAACAAGTTATCCCTCAACTACGAGGGGAGGTAAGGAACTGCCATCTAGCTCTGCACTTGATTCACCTTCTGTTTTGAGTAAGCTTGCGACACCTAGACCTGCTTCTGCTATTCATTCTGATATGTCGCATGTTATTGATGATGCCACTTCTGCTATGCATGATACTTATGATGAAACTACTTCTATGCTTGATACTACTGTGGCACTTGGTGAATTTCTTAATGAACAAATTGCTAGGGCTAGAGAGAAAGAAAATATTGAAACTGATAATATTGATGAAAGTGATGATGAAGACTTGCCTGTTATTCGTGAGGGTTATGTTTTTGATAAAGAAGTACTTTAGCTATTTTAGCTTGCAAAGATAGATATGAACTTAAGAGGTTATTAGCTAAATGGAAGCAGCAATCTCTTAATGATAGAATGAAACCTGACCCTGCTTTTGCTACTTCACCTATCTGTGTTACTGATAAGGATTATGAATTCTCTGTTGATCCTGATATAATTACTTTGGTTGAATCTGATCTTTTTCATGGCTATGAATCTGAAACTGTTGTGGCACATCTTACTAAATTAAATGATATTGCCACCCTGTTCACTAATGATGAGAGATCTCGCTACCTATATATCCTTAAAATATTTCCGTTCTCATTAAAGGGTGATGCTAAGATATGGTTTAATTCTCTTGATCATGGTTGTGTGCGTAGTCCCCAGGATATGATTTATTACTTCTCTGCTAAATATTTCCCTGCTCATAAGAAACAAGCTGCTTTGAGGGAAATATACAACTTTGTGCAAATTGAAGAAGAGAGTCTCCCACAAGCTTGGGGGAGGCTTCTCAAGTTACTTAATGCTTTTCCTGATCATCCTCTGAAGAAAAATGAAATACTTGATATCTTTTATAATGGACTAACCGATGCTTCCAGAGATTACCTGGATAGTTGTGCTGGTTCTGTTTTCGGGGAAAGAACATCGAATGAAGCTGAAATTCTATTGAATAATATGTTGACAAATGACAATAATTGGACACTTCCTGAGCCAGCTCCTGAGCCAATTCCTGAGCCTATTCCTAAACCAACTCCGAAGAAGAGAGGTGTTCTATTTCTCAGTCCTGAAGATATGCAAGAGGCAAAGAAATCCATGAAAGAAAAAGGTATTAAAGCTGAAGATGTTAAGAACTTACCTCCTATTGAAGAAATACATGGTCTTAATTTACCGCCTGTCGAAGAAACATATGATCTTAATCCATTACCCATTGAAGAAACTCATGGTCATGATAACCCGACACAGGTAGTAAAGGTAAATTCTCTCTATAGATTTGATGAAGGTGATAATCCTCACTATAAGTCTGCTAGACAATGCTTAGAAGAGTTTGATAATTTTATTTTCAAACAAGAAAACTTAAATGCTTATTTTGGTAGACAATTGAAATACAATTCCGATACGCTTGAACACTTGAGTAATTACATGGCTAATGTTAAAGGTGAACTTAAACTCATTAGCAAACATGCTTCTATGGTTACCACTCAAATAGAACAAGTACTTAAAGCTCAAAATGATTTGCTCAATGAAATGAATAGTAAGAAAAATGATTATGCTGTTAGAGTGGCTACTAGAACTGGTAAAATGACTCAGGGACCTTTGTATCCTGAAGGCCACCCTAAGAGAATCGAGCAAGATTCTCAGAGAAATAATATTGATGCACCTACTCCTTCTAAAAAGAAGAAAAAGAAAAATGATAGGACTCTGCATGCATCTAGTGAACCTACTGCTGAACCACCTAAGAATCCAAATGATATTTCTATTTCTGATGCTGAAACACAATCTGGTAATGAACATGAACCTAGTGATAATGTTAATGATGATGTTCATGTAGATGCTCAACCTAGCAATGACAATGATGTAGAAATTGAACCTGCTGTTGATCTTGATAACCCACAATCAAAGAATCAACGTTATGATAAGAGAGACTTTGTTGCTAGGAAACACGGTAAAGAAAGGGTACCATGGGTTCAGAAACCCATGCCTTTCCCTCCCAAACCATCCAAGAAAAAGGATGATGAGGATTTTGAGCGCTTTGCTGAAATGATTAGACCTATCTTTTTGCGTATGCGATTAACTGATATGCTCAAAATGAATCCTTATGCTAAGTATATGAAAGATATTGTTACAAATAAAAGAAAGGTACCGGAAGCTGAGATTTCCACCATGCTTGCTAATTATACTTTTAAGGGTGGAATACCTAAGAAACTAGGAGATCCAGGAGTACCCACTATACCATGCTCCATTAAAAGAAACTATGTTAAAACTGCTTTATGTGATCTTGGAGCCGGTGTTAGTGTTATGCCTCTCTCTTTATATCGTAGAATTGATTTGAATAAGTTGACACCTACTGAAATATCTTTGCAAATGGCTGATAAATCAACTGCTATACCTGTCGGTATTTGTGAGGATGTGCCTGTTGTGGTTGCAAACGTTACTATTTTAACGAACTTTGTTATTCTTGATATTCCCGAGGACGATAGCATGTCTATTATTCTTGGAAGACCTTTTTTGAATACTGCAGGGGCTGTTATTGATTGCAACAAAGGCAATGTCACTTTTCATGTTAATGGTAATGAGCATACGGTACACTTTCCGAGGAAACAACCTCAAGTCCACAGTATCAACTCTATTGGAAAAATTCCATCGATTATTTTTGGAGGTTTTGAATTTCCTCTTCCTACTGTCAAGAAGAAATATGATATTCTTATTATAGGGGATGTGCATATCCCCGTTGAGGTAACATAGTGTTATTCGAAATTTCTCCGGTTCCATGTTAGTCGGAATGAGTTTGTTAACAAGACTTGATCAACCTTGTTAATGGATCCCTTTTGATGAGCATGAGATGGATGAAACTAGAAGGCACAACCTTCTGTACTCTCTCTCTACTTTCTGTTATTTAGTTGAAATAAAGTAAAAATAGTATTTTTCTGTCTGTTTTCTGATTTATCCGTGCAATATAAAAATACCCCGAAAATAAAAGTTCTCCAAATGCCCTGAAAATGGAATATGATTTTTTCTGGAATATTTGAGAATATCTGGCACTGAGAACACAGCAGGAGGGGCAAGCACCTGGCCACGAGGGTGGAGGGCGCGCCCACCCCTACTGGGCGCGCCCCCTGCCTCGTGGGTCCACGGTGGCTCCCCTCCACTTATTCCTGCACCCACACACTTCTTCTTCCTCCCACAAACACCAATATCCAGCTCAAGCACGAGTTCTAGCTCATTTTGCTGCGATTTTCGATCTCCTTGCTCAAAGCACCTCTCACAAAACTGCTTGGGGGGATTGTTCCTTGGTATGTGACTCCTCCATTGGTCCAATTAGTTTTTGTTCTAGTGCTCTATTCATTGCAAATTTGTGCTGCCCAGGTGACCATGTTCTTGAGCTTGCATGTCAAATTTATATGGTTCCAAGTAGTTCTAATGCATGATATAGTCTCTAGGCACTTGTAGGAGTAGTTGCTATCAATTTTGTTGAGCTTGGTTCACTTTTGTTTGAAGTTACTAAAAATTTCAGAATTTTTCAGAAAATAATGAAGAGATTTTTGAGGGGCTCATCAAGCCGAAGCTCGAAGGAAAATCAAAATGAAGAAGCACAGAGGCCCAAATATAATTTGCCTCGCACCGCGGAGGTCCGGCCGTGTGAATGGCCTTCCGATGATTTCTTGAGAGAAGCCGGGATTTATGATGATTTCTATTCATTGTCTGAGAATGCTGGCCTCACCGACTTCCTCCGCGACCAACGTCATCAGTATCTCTTACTCACCAATACTTTTGTGCAAAACTTCTACTATTTTCCTAAGGAATCACCTCCTTCAGTAGAGTTTCATTTATATGATGTTGTTGCTACATGAATTTTGCAAGGTTTGCAAAATACCCTTCGAGGGTACCTTAGATGAACCACATCGTAAAGATGTGGATGGATTTATTGACACCATTACAGTGGGGGAAACTAGGAAGGTTTCCGATGCAAGAATCACTAGCATACATTTTCCTGCTTTACGCTACTTTGCCATATTTGCTAGTCGTTGCTTGATTGGTCGTGGAAACTGTGGAAACCTTAGTGTTTCTGATATTATCATTTTGTTCCATGGTTTATTTTCCGATAACACTGTTAGTATGGGCGGTATTATTGCTAAACGGTTAAGTTTGAACCGTACAAAGGGCCCCATCTTTGGAGGTATTTACGCTTCACGCCTTGCTGCATATTATAATATACCTATTAGGCTCTATGAGAAAGAAGAAAAATTGCTGCCCAATGCTTATTTAGATTATAAGAGTATGGTAGCGCAAGACTTTATTGTTAAGAACAAGGAAGGGGAGCTTAAATACAAATTGTTCTTTGATAAACATCACCCTGAGACTATTACCTTGCCTGCTCCTTCCTTGTTTAATTTATCTGCAGGCCCGTATCTCGTTCTGTGGGCGGCCATTTACGCCTATAGGAACACCAGCCCCTGAGCCGGAACCACAATTTGAGCCTCCACGATAGTCTGATTACTTTTGGGATCCGGAGATGACTGCCAGCCAGTGGCAGTCAGAGTCTTCTTCGTCGCAGTACAACCCCGGCTACAACTATGGATATCCGCCAGGCCATCCATGGCAATAAACCAACTTAGGCCAAAAGCCTAAGCTTGGGGGAGTACGTATTTCCCACCGACATTACATTTATGTTCACACACACTCATTGCTAGATGTCGGTGCTCATACTCTTTCACTGTTATATCCATGCTAGTTTATTTTCTTTTTCTTGCTTTCTTCTTGTGTGTTTGATAAACCTTAAGAAAAACCAAAAAAATTGGTAACAACTTCTAGCTAGTTTACTTTCTTGCTGTAGTAGTAGTAATTAAAAAGAAAACCCAAAAAGATTTCCCGTTCTTCTTTTGCTTGTTGGGAGCTTTCCCGTGTAAATAGTTTTATTTCTTTTCTTTTCTTTGGGGATCGATAGGAGAAGACCATGATTAAATTGTTGAAGTGGCTCTTATATGCATTATTGTTGATTTAACCAAGAGCCCATATTGCCTTGTCTTCTCCTGTTTATTGAATGCTCGCAGATTCCAGCTTAGTCCAATGCACGTGCACTCTTATTATTTTTATATCGTTCGGTCGTGCAAGTGAAAGGCAATTATGACGATATATGATGGACTGACTGAGATGGGAGAAGCTGGTATGAACTCGACCTCTCTTGTTTTTGTAAATATGATGAGTTCATCATTCCTGACTCAACCTATTATGAATAAACATGTTTGCAATGACAATTAGAGATCATAGTTGCTCGTGCCATGCTTGATTAGCTATGAGTTATAATGGTTTACCTTGCGTGCCAACATGCTATTAAAATGGTTGTGATGTGGTATAGTGGGGTGGTATCCTCCTTTGAATGATTTAAGTGACTCGACTTGGCACATGTTCACGCATGTAGTTGAAACAAATCAACATAGCCTTCACGATATTTATGTTCATGGTGGATTATATCCTACTCATGCTTGTACTCAACGTTTATTAATTTTAATGCATGTGCATGATTATTGTCGCTCTCTAGTTGTTCGCTTCCCAGTCTTTTGCTAGCCTTCACTTGTACTAAGCGGGAATACTGCTTGTGCATCCAATCCCTTAAACCCCAAAGTTATTCCATATGAGTCCACTATACCTTCCTATATGCGGTATCTACCTGCCGTTCCAAGTAAATTTGTATGTGCCAAACCCTAAACCTTCAAATAAACATTCTGTTTTGTATGCTCGAATAGCTCATGTATCAACTAGGGCTGCCCTTATCTTCCATGCTAGGCGGGTTATTCTCAAGAGGAGTGGACTCCGCTCCTCACTCACGAGAAAGTGGCTGGTCACCGGGATGCCCAGTCCCATGCTTTATGCAAACTAAATCAAAATAATTGCCAACAAAACTCCCCCTGGGACTGTTGCTAGTTGGAGGCACTCGTTGTTTCGAGCAAGCCATGGATTGATGCTTGTTGGTGGAGGGGGAGTATAAACTTTACCATTCTGTTTGGGAACCGCCTATAATGTGTGTAGCATGGAAGATATCGCCATCTCTTGGTTGTTATGTTGACAATGAAAGTATGCCGCTCAAAATATTATTTATCTCTATTTCAAAACCGAGCTCTGGCACCTCTACAAATCCCTGCTTCCCTCTGCGAAGGGCCTATCTATTTACTTTTATGTTGAGTCATCACCCTCTTATTAAAAAGCACTAGCTGGAGAGCGCAGCTGTCATTTGCATCCATTACTGTTAATTTATATTGGGTATGACTATGATTGGATCTCTTTTACCATGAATTACAATGTCTAGTTAGTCCTTGATCTTTAAAGGTGCTCTGCATTTATGTTTTGCGGTCTCAGAAAGGGCTAGCGAGATACCATCTTATTATATCATATCATGATTGTTTTGAGAAAGTGTTGTCATCCGAGATTTATTATTATGGCTCGCTAGTTGATTATGCTATTGATATGAGTAAACATGAGACCTAAAAGTTATTGTGAATGTGGTTAGTCATAATCTTTGCTGAAAACTTGAATGCTGGCTTTACATATTTCCA
This sequence comes from Triticum aestivum, assembly GCF_018294505.1. Lineage (NCBI taxonomy): Eukaryota > Viridiplantae > Streptophyta > Magnoliopsida > Poales > Poaceae > Triticum > Triticum aestivum. The sequence continues at coordinate 415,123,333 of NC_057814.1, read as the reverse complement.
ACAACAAGAGCAAATAGAGTTTGTAAAAGTTTTTCTTTATCACTTTCAGTTTATCAACTGAATTGCTTGAGGACAAGCAAAGGTTTAAGCTTGGGGGAGTTGATACGTCTCCGTCATATCTACTTTTCCAAACACTTTTGCCCTTGTTTTGGACTCTAACTTGCATGATTTGAATGAAACTAACCCGGACTGACGCTGTTTTCAGCAGACTTTCCATGGTGTTATTTATGTGCAGAAACAAAAGTTCTCGGAATGACCTGAAACTCCACGGAACGTCTATTTGGAAATAATAAAAAATCCTTGCAAAAGATGAAGACCAGGGGGCCCACACCCTAGCCACGAGGGTGGGGGGCGCGCCTGCCCCCCTCGGGCGCGCCCCCTACCTCGTGGGCCCCCTGGAGCTCCTCCGACCTCAACTCCAACTCTATATATTTGCTTTCGGGGAGAAAAAAATCAAAGAGAAGGATTCATCGCGTTTTACGATACGGAGCCGCCGCCAAGCCCTAAAACCTCCCGGGAGGGCTGATCTGGAGTCCGTTCGGGGCTCCGGAGAGGGGGATTCGTCGCCATCGTCGTCATCAACCATCCTCCATCACCAATTTCATGATGCTCACTGCTGTGCGTGAGTAATTCCATCGTAGGCTTGCTGGACGGTGATGGGTTGGATAAGATCTATCATGTAATCGAGTTAGTTTTGTTAGGGTTTGATCCCTAGTATCCACTATGTTCTGAGATTGATGTTGCTATGACTTTGCTATGCTTAATGCTTGTCACTAGGGCCCGAGTGCCATGATTTCAGATCTGAACCTATTATGTTTTCATGAATATATGTGAGTTCTTGATCCTATCTTGCAAGTCTATAGTCACCTACTATGTGTTATGATCCGGCAACCCCGAAGCGACAATAATCGGGACCACTCGTGGTGATGACCGTAGTTTGAGGAGTTCATTATTCACTATGTGTTAATGCTTTGGTCTGGTACTCTATTAAAAGGAGGCCTTAATATCCCTTAGTTTCCATTAGGACCCCGCTGCCACGGGAGGGTAGGACAAAAGATGTCATGCAAGTTCTTTTCCATAAGCACGTATGACAATATTCGGAATACATGCCTACATTACATTGATGAATTGGAGCTAGTTCTGTGTCACCCTATGTTATGACTGTTACATGATGAACCGCATCCGGCATAATTCTCCATCACCGATCCAATGCCTACGAGCTTTTCACATACTGTTCTTCGCTTATTTACTTTCCCGTTGCTACTGTTACAATCACTACAAAACACCAAAAATATTACTTTTGCCACCGTTACTTTTATTACCGTTACCACTACTATGATATTACTTTGCTACTAAATACTTTGCTGCAGATATTAAGTTATCCAGGTGTGGTTGAATGACAACTCAGCTGCTAATACTTGAGAATATTCTTTGGCTCCCCTTGTTCGAATCAATAAATTTGGGTTGAATACTCTACCCTCGAAAACTGTTGCGATCGCCTATACTTGTGGGTTATCAAGGGGGGACGCCGCCCCCTTCCCTTGTCCAATTCGGACTGGGGCAAGGGGGGCCGCGCGCCACCTCCTGGCTGCCCTCTCTCTTCTCCACTAAGGCCCAATAGGCCCATTACATCCCCCGGGGGGTTCCGGTAACCCCCGGTACTCCGGTAAAATCCTGATTTCACCCGGAACTCTTACGATGTCCAAATGTAGGCTTCCAATATATCAATCTTTATGTCTCAACCATTTCGAGACTCCTCGTCATGTTCATGATCATATTCGGGACTCCGAACTACCTTCGGTACATCAAAACATATAAACTCATAATACCGATCGTCACAAAACTTTAAGCGTGTGGACCCTATGGGTTCGAGAACAATGTAGACATGACCGAGACACGTCTCTGGTCAATAAACAATAGCAAAACCTGGATGCTCATATTGGTTCCTATATATTCTACGAAGATCTTTATCGATCAAACCACATAACAACATACGTTTTTCCCTTTGTCATCGGTACGTTACTTGCCCGAGATTCGATCGTCGGTATCTCAATACCGAGCTCAATCTCGTTACTGGCAAGTCTCTTTACTCGTTCCGTAATGCATCATCCCACAACTAACTCATTAGTCACATTGCTTGCAAGGCTTATAATGATGTGCATTACCGAGAGGGCCCAGAGATACCTCTCCGACAATCGAAGTGACAAATCCTAATCTCGATCTATGCCAACTCAACAGGTACCATCGGAGACACCTGTAGAGCACCTTTACAATCACCTAGTTACGTTGTGACGTTTGGTAGCACACAAAGTGTTCCTCCGGTAATCGGGAGTTGCATAATCTCATAGTTATAGGAACATGTATAAGTTATGAAGAAAGCAATAGCAGTAAACTAAACGATCAAGTGCTAAGCTAACGGAATGGGTCAAGTCAATCACATCATTCTCCTAATGATGTGATCCCGTTAAACAAATGACAACTCATGTCTATGGCTAGGAAACTCAACCATCTTTGATCAACGAGCTAGTCAAGTAGAGGCATACTAGTGACACAAGGTTTGTCTATGTATTCACACATGTATTATGTTTCCGGTTAATACAATTTTAGCATGAATAATAAACATTTATCATGATATGAGGAAATAAATAATAACTTTATTATTGCCTCTAGGGCTATTTCCTTCATTTTTTGGGACTAACCTATTGACCCAGTGCCCAGTGCCAGTTGCTGTTTTTTTTTGCTTGTTTTTTACATTGCAGGAAATCAATATCAAGCGGAGTCCAAACATCGTGAAACTTCTTGTGGATTTTTTATGGACCAGAAGACCACCAATGGGCCAGAGAAGCACCTGGGGGGGTGCCCCGAGGGGTGCACAACCCACCAGGGTGCGCCTGGGGGCCCAGGCGCGCCCAGGTGGGTTGTGCCCACCTCAGTGGCCTCCCGCACCCCCTCTTTATCCTATAAATTCTCAAATATTCCAAAAACCCTCGGGGTTACCCTAGATCAGAAGTTCCGCTGCCACAAGGCTCTGTAGCCACCGAAAACCAATCTAGACCCTGTTCCGGCACCCTGCCTGAGGGGGAACCATCACCGGTGGCCATCTTCATCACCCCGGCGGTCACCACGATGAGGAGGGAGTAGTCCACCCTCGGGGATGAGGGTTTGTACTAGTAGCTATGTGTTCAATCTCTCTCTCTCTCTCGTGTTCTTGAGATGTCACGATCTTAATGTATCGCGGGATTTGTTAATATAGTCGGATCATATGATGTTTTCCCCTCTCTATCTTGTTGTGATGAATTGAGTTTTCCCTTTGAGATTTCATTTTATCGGATTCTTTTATGGATTTGAGAGCACTTGACATATTTCTTGCATATGAATACTCTTGGTGACAATGGGGTATCGTACTGATTCACTTGATATATGTTTTGGCACTCAACTCGCGGATTCCGGAGGTGACATTGGGGTAATCTATGCATAGGGGTTGATGCACGTTCTCGTCTTTGTTTCTCTGGTAGTAACCTTGGGGCACTCTTTGAGATCTAAAATTAGTTGGTGTTATTTTAGTACGAACTCTTGGATAGATCGATCGGAAAGAATAGCTTTGAGGTGGTTTCATACTCTACAAACAATTTCTTCTTATGTTCTCCGCTAGATAAGAACTTTGGGGTGATTCTTTTCATCGCACGTTGAGGGATGGTTATGTGATCCAATTATATTAGCATTGCTGAGAGATTGCACTAGCGAAAGTACGGACCCTAGGCCTTGTTGTCAAGCATTGCAATACCGTTTGTGCTCCGTTTTATCAATTGGTACCTTGCTGTTTTTTATTGTTCCTATCACAAAAGTCAATATCTACTATCATTACTACACTTTTATTACCATCTCTTCGCCGAACTAGTGCACCTATACAATTTACCATTGTATTAGGTGTGTTGGGGACACAAGAGACATTTTGTTATTTGGTTGCAGGGTTGCTTGAGAGAGACCATTTTCATCCTACACCTCCCACAGATTGATAAACCTTAGGTCATCCACTTGAGGGAAAATTGCTACTGTCCTACAAAACTCTGTGCTTGGAGGCCCAACACGAGTCTACAAGAATAAAGTTGCGTAGTAGACATCAAGCTCTTTCCTGGCGCCGTTGCAGGGGAGGTTAGGTAAGCGGCACTCACATCCCGTCAACGAAGCTCTTTTCTGGTGTCGTTGCGGGGGAGGTGAGTGCTTCAAGGTATATCTTTAGATCTTGCAATTTAATCTTTTAGTTTCTTATTTTATCACTAGTTCGGTTTATAAAAGAAAACTACATAAAAAATGGAATTGAGGTTGCATCATATTATTGATCATCTTTATAATATCTTTCTTGAAAATGATGGATCGGAAAATTGTGCTCAATTGTTAGAAGAAGAAGTCAATAAAATGTTTGGCATAAATGATGAGCATGATTGCAATGTTGTTGGTATGAACTCTTCGAATATCCATGATGCTAACGATATGCAAAGCCACAAGCTTGGGGATGCTATGTTTGATGAAGATGATATTTTTAGTCCCCCAAGATTTGATGTGCAAATTTGTTATAATGATTGCATGCCTCCTATTTATGATGATTATATTGATGAAAGTGGGTTTGGAAGAGTGTCAACTCTAGGTAATGATCCCACTATTTTGGAGGGTGTTGAATCTTGTTACAATATTGAAAAATGTGGATTTGGAGAGGTCATGACTTTATTTAGTGATGAATCCACTATTTTGGAAGAGGTTTCAATTCATTATGACAACAAGTTGATATCTGTGATGATTATGGTGATGACATGTATGCTATAAAGAATAATGATAACCATGAAACTTGTCATCATGATTTTAATTTTCAATCTCATGATAGTTTTTTTTGTTGAGTTTGCTCCCACTACTATGAATGAGAATTTTTTTGCTTATGTGGAGAGTAATAAAAATTTTATGCATGTGGATCATGAAAACAATGCTTTATGTGATAGCTATATTATTGAATTCATTCATGATGCTACTGAAAATTATAATGAGGGAGGAACTTATGCTTGTAGGAATTGCAATAATATCAAGTTTCCTCTCTATGTGTTGAAAGTTTTGAAGTTATGCTTGTTTTGCCTTCCTATGCTAGTTGATTCTTGTTCCCATAAGTTGTTTGCTCACAAAATTCCTATGCATAGGAAGTGTGTTAGACTTAAATGTGCTAGTCATATGCTTCATGATGCTCTCTTCATATTTCAATTTTTATCTTCTATGCGAGCATCATTGAAATCATCATGCCTAGCTAAAAGGCATTAAAGAAAAGTGCTTGTTGGGGGACAACCCAACACTTTTACCTACTGTTTTTGTGTTTTCACATGATTAGGTTACTGTATTAATCATGTTTTATCGCTTTCGTTTCAATAAAGTGCCAAGTAAGACCTTTGGGATGGCTTACGGTGATAGCTGATTTGATCTTGCTGAAAAACAGAAACTTTTGCGCTCAGGAAAACAATTCTCATTTTAACAGAAGTGTGATAAAATGCTGATTCTTTTTGCACAAGATTAATAGACAAATTGCCCAGGTTTTCCTAATTTTTCAGAATTTTTGGAGTAGCAGAAGTATGGTTGGAGTACAGATTACTACAGACTGTTCTGTTTTTGACAGATTTTGTTTTCAATGCATATTTTGCTTGTTTCCTAGTTTCTATGGCTTATATTGCTCAATATAAAATGTGGAAATGATATGCTACAGTAGGCATTGTGTGGAAACAATGATGAATCTTGTCTTTGACAGTACCAAAGGGAAATGGTTTGCTCTTTATCATACTAACCTATCTCACGAAGTTCCGTTAAGTTTTGTGTGATTGAAGTTTTCAAGTTTTGGGTGAGATGTCGATATGAGGAGAATAAGGAGTGACAAGACCCTAAGCTTGGGGATGCCCAAGGCATCCCAAGATAATATCTCAAGAAGTCTCAAGCTTCTAAGCTTGGGGATGCCCTAGTAGGCATCCCACCTTTCTTCTTCAACAATTATCGGTTAGTATCGGTTGAGCCTAAGTTTTTGCTTCTTCACATGAGTGGAGCTATTCTTGGAATGCCATTTTATTTTGTTTTGCTTGCTATTTTAATAAAATGCTTAGATCTGAAAGTTTTTGAATAATAGAGAGTCCTCAAATAGCTACCTATTTACTTAACTACTCGCTTGATCTTCACTTATATATATTTTTGGAGTAGCTTGTCATTTGCTCTAGTGCTTCACTTATATCTTTTTGAGCATGGTGTGCTTTAGTATTTTTGAATAAATTCTCTCTTGCTTCACTTAAATTAACTTGAGAGAAAGAATATTATGCTCATGATCTTCACTTATATTTGTTTGAGCTTATCAAAAGCAATACATGAAAATTAGTTCCAAAGTGATAGATATCCAAGAAGGATATAATAAAAAACTTTCATGAAGATCATTGGAAAAAATAAACTTGATTTCTCGTAATATTTTTGAGATATGATGATGTGATATGTGAGTCATGTTGATGAGTAATTATGCTTTAGTAAGAATATTGGTGTTAAGGTTTGTGATTCCCTATGCAAGCACGAAAGTCAATAGTCATGCAATGAAATTATATCCTACTTGTGGTGCATTATTCGGTGTTAATTATGCTTAATGCTCTCTTATGAGATTATTCGTTTCTTTGTTGGTCGCTTCTCAATCTTTTGCTTGCCTTCATTTTGCACTAAGTATGATCACAAGTGCATCCAAAATCCCTTAAACCAGTTTTGCCACATGAGTCCACCATACCTACCTACATGTGATATTCTTTTGCCGTTCTAAGCAAATTTGTATGTGCCATCTGTAATTTCCAAAATAAAGTTCTCTTTTGTGTGCTCGTACAACTCGCGAGGCGGTGAGGGGTGGCCAATATTTTCCATGCTAGATGTGTTATTCTCACGATGAGTGTTTATTCACTTGTCATTGCACGAGGGTAAGGCAAAGGTATTAGGGATGTCCAGTCCCGAAATGAAAAACTAATTTACTTTATGTTGTCAAATAATAAATTCCTTGGAAAGTGTTGGTATGGAGGGCACCCGTGGATACGGTTAGCCATGGAAAGTTAAAGTATGGTGGAAAAAGGAATAAACTTTATTTTCTGTTTGGGAACCGCCTATGATATATCTAGCATGGAAAGTGTTGGGAGCTCTAAGTCGTTGTCATTGGTGGGAAAAGTATGCCTCTCAAAATGTTTTTATCTCTCAATTTTCGCTTTGAGCTCTGGCACCTCTACAAATCCCTACTTCCCTCTGTGAAGGGCCTTTCTTTTTTACTTGGGGGCACTATGATCGTACTATGATCATACTCGAGCATTGGGTGTAGCTAATATGCGAGTGTGTTTCATGAATGGATCAATGATTGAGCATGATGAGTTAGGGATAACTTATTTTAGCGTTGATATTTTGAAAGACATGGTTGCTTGTTGGTATGCTTGAATATTTAAGTCCTCATGTCAAAACTAGACTATTGCTTTAAACCATATAAAAGTCCAAATGTCCATGCTATAAAGAAAAGAATATGAGATGACATGTTAGGCAGCATTCCACATCAAAAATTCTGTTTTTATCATTTACCTACTTGAGGACGAGCAGGAATTAAGCTTGAGGATGCTGATACGTCTCCAACGTATCCATAATTTTTTATTGTTCCATGCTGTTATATTTTCATTCTTGGATGTTTTACAATCATTTTATAGCAACTTTATATCATTTTTTTGGGACTAACCTATTGACCCAGTGCCCAGTGCCAGTTGCTGTTTTTGCTTGTTTTTTACATCGCAGGAAATCAATATCAAATGGAGTCCAAACACCACAAAAAATTTTGTGGATTTTTTATGGACCAGAAGACCACCAATGGGCCGGAGAAGCACCTGGGGGTGTCCCGAAGGGGGCACAACCTAGCAAGGCGCGCCTGGGGGCCCAGGCACACCCAGGTGGGTTGTGCCCACCTCGGTGGCCTCCCGCACCTCCTCTGTGGCACCCCGGCTCAGAGCGACCGGTTTACCATGCATCAGCCCAGAGACCATGTCTTCTGGCAACACACAACATCTTGGTACAAAAAACAACCGCTTTATTGGTGCTAGCGGATCATAGTTTATATTGCAGCAGGTGTCGAGGCCAAGCGGCACACACGGTGCGGCTGAACAATATGTACATTATTTAGTGAACATAAAGGGGCCTCGATCATAACTACTACGCGGCAGCGGAACAACGTCGTAGCGGAAACTCCATAGCATAGGGACACCGATGTGGACACAATCTAGACTCGAGCAGCACTCCTCTCCAACGAGACTTTCCTGAAATCTGGCATGACACGCCAGGTCAGTACATGGAATGTACTTGCAAGCTCACAACAGGCATAATCATAATGACAAACAATATCATGATAATTAACCAATTAATAGCAATAATGTTTCAACATGTTGTGATCATGCTCTTGTGATTAAAGTCCCTCGGGACTGGCTTACCAACCGTGATCGTTCTTGGATCACAAACGTACCACCATCATGGTCTTGACTAGGGGTATCTCGTGATCCTTACGGCGATCAGAACCATGACCAATACTTGGTCTCGAACGTCTCGATGGCTTTCCCACCATCATCAACAGTGCAAAGTTCATAACTTAGTGTGCAAAATTTATTAAACGTTGACCCATGGGGTGACCTACTACGAGCGTGTCCATAACCGTGGACTCAGCTATCGATAGATTATTACACTCTGCAGAGGTAGCACACTGTACCCACACCACGGAACCCATGGCCTCGCACTCCCATTCGGGTGGACCAACAACATCCGACGAAACCCCTCCATTTCCATGACACTCTCCCGGCCACTCCGGCTCACTCCCCATCGGGCTAGTCCTGGGTGGCCCCGTGTCTACCAAAGACACAACGACCACCGTCGTGGCCAAAACGATCCCACAAGGGACCCGGTACCATAATCTCAACAACGGGCACACAAGGTTATGTCTGCTTACCGGGCCAGGGTAAGCATGCCCATAACCTTCCCTAGTTGGAGGCACCGACCAGAGGCATGACAACGGACCGAATCAAGGCCTTCCCATAAAGGCAAATGTGGTTGCACTGGGAAAAAGTCGATTCAGTGGCACCATGGACCGACCAACGATATATTCAAGTTGAGTTATATTCAGGTTCAACTTAAAGTAAAAATGACCGGTGTCATCGCATGCCATGAAATGCAACACTACACATGCATCACATATTAACGGAAATGACTGAGTCAACTATATTTACACTAAGCATAAACATCAACAACTCATGCCACTATTCTGGTTAGGATAAACCTCACTTTAAACAGAATATTTTCTAGCAAATTTTATTATTTTACTCGCGCAAGAAATTAACTTCAAGTGATTACTCATATGCATAACAATATTATTCTTTCATCACCACAAATGAATCCTAGTTTCTTTACCAACTAAGTTAGTTTCAAACATTCTGTAAATCAAGTATATTAACTAAAACAAGCACTTAACATAATATAAATAACATAATAGTTATTTAAATGCATGGATTAAATCTTTTATTCAAGTAAGAAAACCATAAATATTGAAATGGCACCATGAAAATGTTGTTGTGGCTTGCCTTAGTGCGGATGAGGTTCACAAGCCTTCTGGTGATCCTCAAGACAAGCCTCACCCTCTGAAAATAATTTTAAACACAAAAAGAAAATATCAAGAACCCTTCTGAAAATCACCAGAAAATCTAGACAACACAGAAAAATCTCATTTTTGGTGAGCTACTAGATTTCTTTGCAAAGAACACAATGCAAAAAGAATCAATTCATTTGGACTTATGGTTAAAGAGTTATAGCTGTTTGAAGCTCTCTGGAATATATATATATATATATATTTGAATTTAAATAAAACAGACTGGGGGGTGACGTCGAAGGCGTAAAGCCTCGGGGCGCCACCACTCGTACCGCTTCGCGCGCGTACTGAGTGGCTGACTAGCGGGCCCCGCTAGTCAGGCGAGGGGGAGAGGGAGGAGGAAACAGAGGGGGTCGCGGCTTCGCCGGAGCTCACGCCGGCGGCGAGGGCTCCTTGGCCAAATCAAGAGGGAGGGATCGAGAGAGGGGATGGAGGTGCACCTGCCCGTACCCGTAGCGTAGCTAGGGGTGGTCGGATGGCATTGGAATCGACCTCGCAAGCGGAGGCAGAGATCGGTGGTCGCCGGAGACGATGACGACGGCGAACAGAGGCAACTCCAGGGGCTCCAAGTGGACGGGACGGCTTCACCGAAGAGTGGCGGAGGCTCTGGAAGGGTCGCCCAGGCCAGGGAGGGGCTGGAGCTACCGTGATGACCTGAGGGGATCGCCGGCAAGCTCGAGCTCGGGGACGGCGGCCCGCGGCCTGCCCGGCCGGGCTACGGTTTCCTACGAGGTTGTGGAGTGTGTGTGGGAGTGGAGGGTGATGCTCGAGGAGGCTGGGGAGGGCTCCATTTATAGGCGAGCACCGAGGGGGGTTCGGGCTCCGCCGACGGACACCTGGACACGGCGCCCGGCGACGAGCGGCGTCAGTGAGAGGGGGAGAAGGCGACTCAGCTCACGCGGGGCGGCAACGAGCACAGTGCGCATCGCACTGTTATGTTGGCCGGACCGCGCCCGTGCTCGCTGCGGCGAGCTCCGGCATCGGCGTGTGCCAGGGGGAAGTTAAGGGGGTTGGGACAAAGATGGTGGCGAGGTTTGGCACACTATGGCAGTCGGGGAAGCGAGCACGCACAAAACAGAGCGCTCGGCGGCACTCAGAGCGCGTCGACACGCAGGCTGGCATCATGTACACGTGTGGTCACCGCGTGAACTCTGCCCTCAGGCCGACCTACGTCCAAAGTTCATGTCTGGCTTGTTGTTCGTGGTAGTTTTGAAGATTACCACGCTTTGGTTTGGATCCAGGTGCAGTAGAAAAGATTTCACAAGCCAGGTAAGTTTCTGATTAGTAACTTTGAGAGGTTACTGAGGTCAAATGGCTGGGAGTTGGGGGCTGTGCTTTGGAGGCTAGCAATCATCTACTAAGGTGATGATGCACAAGAAAGATCAGCCTCATTGGAGCAAGTAAAATGGTAGTTGTTGTAGAAATCACCATTTCCGTCCAGAACAGAAAATATTTTCTGCAGCAAAAATATTCCAAAAAATTATGCAATATTTTTGCTCAGGAAGGTGCCCTAGGGTTCAAAGAATATTTGTGAAATTTTTCAGATTTTTGTGGGCAAGAAAAATTGGGGTTCACATTGAGCTAGTTAGGGTTTTAGAGAGGAAAATGAACATTTTTCATTAAAGAAATATTCCAAATATTATTTTGGGGTGAACCAGAGAGGGAATGATAGTTAGGGAGGGAAATGAGGCACTTGGGTGAAAGCCAAGGGTGCCCAAGTGTTTAAGTCCATATGAAAAGATTCAAAAACTCCAAATTTCAAAATCAATCCAAATGAAAATCAGGCAAATAAAGGAGGGCAAAAAACCAGGCTGTCACACCCTCTTTACCCTATAAATTCTCAAATATTCCAAAAACCCTCGGGGTTACCCTAGATCAGAAGTTCCGCCGCCGCAAGGCTCTGTAGCCACCGAAAACCAATCTAGACCCTGTTTCGGCACCCTGCCGGAGGGGGGGACTGAGGGAGTCCTGGATTAGGGGGTCCCCGGGCGTCCGAGCTATGTGACATGGGCCGGACTGGGGGGCCGTGAAGATACAAGATAGAAGGCCTTCCCCCATGTGTGGATGGGACTCTCCTTTGCATGGATGGCAAGCTTGGCATTCGGATGTACAATTTCCTTTCTCTGTAAACCGACTCTATACAACCCTAGGCCTCTCCCGTGTCTATATAAATCGGAGGGTTTAGTCCGTAGAGGCTAAGACAAATCATACAGGCTAGACATCTAGGGTTTAGCCATTACGATCTCGAGGTAGATCAACTCTTGTAACCCCTATACTCATCAAAGTCAATCAAGCAGGAAGTAGAGTATTACCTCCATTAAGAGCGCCCGAACCTGGGTAAACATCGTGTCCCCTGCCTCCTATTACCTTCGATCCTCTGACGCACAGTTCAGGACCCCCTACCCAAGATCGGCCGGTTTTGACACCGACATGGGTGCTTTCACTACATGGGGGCAGAAGCCGACGACTCGCAAACTTTCAGAATAATAATATACGGCCGCACAGGAGGAAAGTAGTTCAGATAAATGCAGAAAATATATTACACAACCTTGGTTTATAATACATTGTCCGGGTAGCCCGGATACATTTACTCGAACATGATATCCTTCGAGCATTGACCCTCTATCAAACGGGCACCCTCAAGGACATTTTCAAAATAGCACTCCGGCTTGCGGTGGTCCTTGCCTCCGGGCGGACCCTCAACCGCCACTACGACGGCCTTCATCTTCACCCAGTGCATCTTGACACGGGCAAAGGCCATCCGCGCACCTTCTATGCACGCCAAGCGCTTCACTGCCTCTACTCGGGGCAAGGCGTCACCGAGCCGCTTGACCAGACCGAAGTAGCTGCTCGGAATGGGTCCAGCTGGCCATAGCCGGACTATGATGTCCTTCATGGCCAAACGGGACATCCTATGCAGCTCCGCCAGCTGCATCATCTGGTTGTTTAGCAGCGCTGGCCGCTCCGGCGCCAGGTACTGTGACCAGAAGAGCTTCTCCTCGCGTTCCCTTCTTGGGCCCGGAAATACTGGGCGGCGTCGGCAGCAGTCCTCGGGAGATCCGCAAAGGCGTCTGGAGTACTCCATAGTCAATTTAGCAAAGCATATATTCGACCGCCAAATATACTCTGTAATAGAAAAGGCTTACCAGCCGCTATTTGTTCGCCTTGCTTGACCTCCCCGCGAGCCGCTCGGGACTCATACCGCGCCTCCTTGGCCTCTTGGAGGGCCTTGGCGAGTTCGGCCGCCTGGGCCTTATTCTACTCCTCCAGGGCCTCGCACTTGTTGGCGGCATCTTGGAGTGCCTGCTCCACTTCGGTCACCCGCGCCTCACACTTACGACGGGTAACCTGCTCCGCTTCTAGCTCCGCAGCCCTTTGTTAGTGGCCGCTTTGCTCGCCCTCACCCCTTCCTGGGCCTCTGCAAGGGCACTCTTAAGGGTCTTGACCTCGGTTGCGGTGCCTACAATCATACACATAGCAGCACATGAGTTAAAATCCGAGTTTGCATTACAATTCAGGCTCGTAAGGGGTCTTTTAAAAGCATACCTTGGGCCTCATCGAACCACTTGTTAATACGGTCGATCTCATCATCAGCCAGCTTCAGTTTCCGCTGAAGTTCGGAAACTTCTGCGTCCTTGGCTAAAGCTGCTAGCAGTGAAGCCTGTTTATCAAAATAGACAAGTATGTTATCTCTGGAATATTTGATCCTCTATCCGGCCCCTTTTTCAAAAAGCCGAACAGAGTCTCAGGGGCTACTATCTATACACAGGCATATTTTTACACATGCAAAAGCAGCTAAGAATATTAAGTCCCATACCTCAAAGCCTGTTAGTAGGCTAGTAAAAGCTTCGTTCAGCCCGCTTTTTGCGGACTGAACCTTCTCAACCACCGTACCCATTAGGGTACGGTGCTCTTCCATGACGGAAGCACATCAAAGTGCTTCCCTCAATGTATCCGACGCCTCCGGATTGATGGAGGTCATCGGTGGAGTCGGAGCTCCCCCTCCTTCAAAGGGGGCTGCTCGCTCGATTCCGGAGCCACATGGGTCTCTGAAGTCGTATTCGGCTGGGGGCCGGACTGGTCCGGGCCCCCGTCATCAGTTTCCATGGGGGTTGTGCCCCCCATGTTTTCGGCAGCCGAGACATTACCCTCTAGTGCCGTTTCTGCGGCCTTCCGCACCTCTCCGTAGCCCGGAGAGGTCCTCTGGGACAACACCTCAGTGTCGTCCATGGCATGTGGCCGAGAGGCTCGCGGAGGTGTTTCGCTCTCCATCATCTCCGGCGCTAAAGAATTCCCCGAAGACGATGATTGTTGGGGGAGATCACGGGCCGGACTGAAACACATAAATGATATGTTATCCTACAATTTATAAAAAGCCGGATATATACAGTATCTTTGAATACTTACGATTCGGACAGGGCTTCGGCCTGGGGTGTCACGCAAGGACAGCTTCGGCGTCCGATTCCGAATCGTCCGAAAGGGAGATCTTTCCCTTCTTGGACACCTCCGCCTCTGTGTCCACGGAAGTCCCCCCTTTTATTCTTTCCCCCCTTAAGGGGAGAATTTATCTCCTCCTCCTCCTATTCGTCTTCATCCCCCTCATGGGAGGAGGGAGCTTCGGTATCTCCGGACACAGCGTCCGAAGTACCTTTTCGGCGAAGGCGACTTTTGGTCTCCTTGCCCTTCTTCTTGGCCTTCTTCTCCGGCGCCTGGTACGGCACTGGGACCAGCATCTTCGTTAGTAGAGGGATGGCTGGGTCTTCGGGAAGTAGAGCCGGACATCGGATCCGCTCCGCCTTCTTTGTCCAGCCCTGAAGGAAAAACGGAAGGCTCAACATACCACTTGGATTTATAAATCGAAGTTGTGTTCAGAAATCATAAAACTGACTGGAGTGGCCGGATGAGCACAGTCGAGGCCGATGTCTTCGGTCGTCTCCGGTCACGACTTCTGGGCCTTGAAAAGCAGCTTCAGATTTCTTCGTGTGTCGTGCCGAAGAATTGCTGCAGGGTCCGAGGGCCCGCCGGATTGAACTCCCACATGTGGAGAGACCGGCGCTGGTAGGGGAGAATCCGGCGAAACAGCATCACCTGGATCACATAAGCAAGGCTGGTGTTCTTCTCCATCATATTTTTGATGCGCTTCTGCAGCATCATTACTTCATCGGATGATGCCCAATCTAGACCCTTGTTTATCCACGATGCAAGCCGCATCGGGGGTCCGGATCTGAACTCAGGAGTGGCCGCCCAGTTGGCGCCGCGGGGTTCAGTGATATAGAATCACTCCTGCTGCCATATGTTGACAGTCTCCATGAAGGCCCCTTTTGGCCAGGTGACGTTCGGAAGCTTGCTCGCCATGGCACCTCCGCAGTCTGCGTGCTGCCCGTGGACCACCTTCGGCTTCATGTTGAAGACCTTAAGCCATAGGACGAAATGGGGGGGGGGAATGCGGAGGAGCACCTCGCACACGACGATGAACGCAGAAATGTGAAGAAAGGAATTTGGGGCTAGATCATGGAAATCTAGCCCATAATAGAACATGAGGCCACAGACGAGAGGGTGGAGAGGAAACCCTAGTCCGCAGAGAAAGTGGGGGATGAACACTACCATCTCGTTAGGCTCTGGAGTGGGGATGATCTGCTTTTTGGCAGGAAGCTGGTGGGCGATGTCCGTGGCCAAGTACCCCGCTTCCCGGAGTTCCTTGATGTTCCTCTCCATGATGGAGGAAGCCATCCACTTGCCCTGCGAGCCGGATCCGGACATGGCTGGAGTGTTTGGTGGCGACGGAAAAGATTGAAACTTGGGCGCTGGAGCTCGAGGATGGGAGGGCTGAGAAAGCAGAAGGCGTGAGGTGAAAATATGGATCCTTATCCTCTTATAAAGGCAGTGAATATCAAGCGCCCCCTCACAGGCCTTAGTACTCGCCTATTCCCAAGGGGTCATGTGAACGGCACAGTTGGATTACCCAAACTCGTATTGATGAGAATCCCACAATAAGGGGACATGATCTCTGCTTTGACAAGACGTGTCGATAAGGGCCGCGCCTTGAAACACGAAGCGAGAGGCTAAAAACGGTTCGAAATAATAATAAGGCCAGGCATAACGTCTCGCCGAAAAAGTTGTCAGTAGACATGACTTATTTTGTTTAAGTATTTTTCCCTTGTGGTTCAGGGTTGTAAATGTTATACAGAGCCGGATATAGTTCTCTTGTTCAACTGCTTTGGAGTATTTAGATGAGTAACCCACCTTGCAATGTCGAAGACAATCTGCGCGCAGGACACATCGTCATTGAAGCCTGGTTCAAGGGCTATTGAGGGAGTCCTGGATTAGGGGGTCCCCGGGCGTCCGGGCTATGTGACATGGGCCGGACTGGTGGGCCGTGAAGATACAAGATAGAAGGCCTTCCCCCGTGTCTGGATGGGACTCTCCTTTGCGTGGATGGCTAGCTTGGTGTTCGGATGTATAGTTGCCTTTCTCTATAAACCGACTCTATACAACCCTAGGCCTCTTCGGTGTCTATATAAACCGGAGGGTTTAGTCCGTAGAGGCTAAGACAAATCATACAGGCTAGACATCTAGGGTTTAGCCATTACGATCTCGAGGTAGATCAACTCTTGTAACCCCTATACTCATCAAAGTTAATCAAGCAGGAATTATGGTATTGCCTCCAATAAGAGGGCCCGAACCTGGGTAAACATCGTATCCCCTGCCTCCTGTTACCTTCAGTCCTCAAATGCACAGTTCGGGACCCCCTACCAGAGATCGGCCGGTTTTGACACTAACAGGAACCATCACCGCTGGCCATCTTCATCATTCCGGGGGCCACCATGATGAGGAGGGAGTAGTCCACCCTCAGGGCTGAGGGTTTTTACCAGTAGCTATGTGTTTAATCTCTCTCTCTCTCTTGTGTTCTTGAGATGTCACGGTCTTAATGTATCGCGGGCTTTGTTAATATAGTCGGATCATATGGTGTTTTCCCCTCTCTATCTTGTTGTGATAAATTGAGTTTTCCCTTTAAGATTTTGTTTTATTGGATTGAATACATTTATGGATTTGAGAGCACTTGATATATGTCTTGCATATGAATACTCGTGGTGAAAATGGGGTATCGTATCGATTCACTTGATATATGTTTTGGCACTCAACTCGGGGATTCCCGAGGTGACATTGGGGTAATCTATGCTTAGGGGTTGATGCATGTTCTCGTCTTTGTTTCTCCAGTAGAAATCTTGGGGCACTCTTTGAGGTTCTTTGTGTTGGATTGAGTATTATGACTCTGAAATTAGTTGGTGTTATTTTAGTACGAACTCTTGGATAGATCGATCGGAAAGAATAGCTTTGAGGTGGTTTCGTACCCTACAAACAATTTCTTCTTATGTTCTCCGCTAGATAAGAACTTTGGGGCGATTTTTCATCGCATGTTGAGGGAAGGTTATGTGATCCAATTATATTAGCACTGTTGAGAGATTACACTAGCGAAAGTACGGACCCTAGGCCTTGTTTTCAAGCATTGCAATACCGTTTGTGCTCTGTTTTATCAATTGCTACCTTGCTGTTTTTATTGTTCCTATCACAAAAATCAATATCCACTATCATCACTACACTTTTATTACCATCTCTTCGCCGAACTAGTGCACCTATACAATTTACCATTGTATTAGGTGTGTTGGGGACACAAGAGACTTTTTGTTATTTGGTTGAAGGGTTGCTTGAGAGAGACCATCTTCATCCTACACCTCCCACGGATTGATAAACCTTAGGTCATCCACTTGAGGGAAAATTGCTACTGTCCTACAAAACTCTGCGCTTGGAGGCCCAACACGAGTCTACAAGAATAAAGTTGCGTAGTAGACATCAATCGTCTCTGGGCTTAATGCGCCCTGAGACTTAAGTCATCTCTAGGCTTAAGCCGCCCTGAGACTTAAGTCATCTCTAGACTTAAGCCGCCCTGACGTTAAGACATCTCTAGGCTTAAGCCGCCCTGAGACTTAAGTCATCTCTGGGCTTATGCGGCCCTGAGACCTAAATCATCTCTAGACTTATGCCGTCCTGACATTAAGTCATCTCTGGGCTTAAGCTTCCCTGAGACTTAAGTCGTCTCTGGGCTGAAGCCGCCCTGAGACTTGAGTCATCTCTGGGCTTAAGCTGCCCTGACGCTAAGTCATCTCTGGGCTTAAGTCGCGTGGAAGATGAGTCCCGGAGATAAGAAGCCCAAGATGAGAAGCCCGTGATAAGGAGCCCAAGATAAGAAGGCCGCGATAAGTCACCCATAGTAAGAAGCCCGTGATAAGAAGCCAGAATAGGTTAAGTCCTAATCCTACTAGGATTCTACATGTAAGCCGTCCCTTCAATTTATATAAGGAGGGGGCAGGGCATCCCAAGAGGGACAAGTCAAAATAGACAGGTCTTAGACAGACAAGTTTTGAAATAGAGGTTTTGGTAGGTCTCGAGACTTGATAGCTTTCAAGATAGAGGCAGCAAGAGAGCACCCTTGTAATTGATACTCAAGCAATACAATAAGAAGGATGTAGTCTTTTACCTCCACCGTGAGGGGCCGAACCTGGGTAAAACTCGCGTCTCTCGATTCCGATCAACCCCGACAAGCTAACCACTGAGTTGTGATGGCCTCACGACTAAGTCCTCACACTAGGACATCTGCCGTGACAAAACCACAACACCTTCCATTTTTTCATGTAGGGGTGGGGGTGGCGATTCTTTTTCCATCTCTGGCTTCATTCTGGGCTAGCTAGAGACCGTAAGCAGCATGTATCATAGCTCCCTTCTTATCGTCGCTTGCCCCAGTGGACCACTCCAATAACCAATGGGAAAACGCGCTTCGAGAGTCCAACGGAAGCGGTAGGGTGGCCACCGAGATGCCCTTTTCTGAACACAACATCTGCCAGAACTGAGTGGAATGTTGACAAGCCCAAAATCTGTGAAAAACTGTTTCTTCCCGCCGCAAGCAACACAAAAAACACCCGGTTTAATATGACGATGGTGAAGCTCCATACCCACTGCCAGTCTGTTTTTGATCATTCACCACATGTGGATTTTTGCCTTGGCCGGTGCATTAGTGTCCCACAAAGCTAAATAGCTCTCATGCTTGTTCACCAAGCTAGAGGATTCTGGCTTTCCAGTCCTAGATTTCCTCAGTGATATCCGCAAGTGGTACACTGGCCTGACACTAAAGGCACCATTTTTCGTGTAATTCCATGTCAAGTAATCTTCAGAGCCTGACCCTCCAATAGCAACCTGCTTAATGTCGTATGCATCAGACTCGGAGAACATAGTATCAACTTTGTGTGTATCCCATGAAGTACCAGTGTGATAAAGTAAGTCAGCTACCCTTGTAATTCCATGTACAAACTCTTGGCCAAGTGGCTTCAACCTTCCGTTTCTGGGAATCCAATTGTCATGATGAGATAGAACATTTGATCTATCTCCTATCCTCCAAATAACCCCTTCCCGTAGCAAGTCTCTGCCATGCAACACACTTCTAAATGTATAAGATGCATTGGAGGGGCAAGTGGCTGTCAATATTGAGTTATCCTTGAAGTATCTAGCCTTGAGAACCCTAGCCACCAGAGATTTTGGAACATGCAGAATCCGCCATGCTTGCTTTTCCAGAAGAGCCTCGTTGAATGCTTCTGGGTCTCGAAAGCCAAGTCCCCCTCTCTTTTTGGAGCACACATTTTTCCAAGAAATCCAATGCACTTCCCTTTCACCATTCATTGCACCCCACCAGAATTTCAAAGAGATCGAAGTCACGTTCCGGCATGTTTTCTTTGTGAGATGAAAATAACTCATGGTAAAGGTCAGTGTGGCCTGTAGGCCAGACTTGATGAGAACTTCCCTTGCTGCTTTAGATAAACCTTGCCCCTTCCAACCCGTCACTTTGCCCTTTGAGCTTTCAGTAACATGCTTGAATGTACCTTCCTTAGACCCGCCAACTACTGTTGGGAGTCCCAAGCATCTTTCACTAAGAGCTTCAGATTCTACACCTAACACTTGCTTCAACTCAGCTTTTGCCTCCTCCTGGCACCCCTTCCCAAAAAGATGGAAGATTTTTGCAAGTTTACTTTTTGCCCAGAAGCTCTCTCATATTTAAACCAAATCTCATTCAGACCCTCCATATTGCCTTTTCATCCCTCCAAGAAGACGATGATATCATCAGTAAATAACAAGTGTGTCACATGGGGGCCAGTGCTCCAAAATGACACGCCCTTAATCGTCTTATCAATTTCCGCTTTCTTGACCAGCGCCGAGAAATGTTCCACAGAGAACAAAAAGAGATAGGGGATGACGGGTCACCTTGCCTTAGGCCGCGAATCGGGAAGAAACCCCTTGAGCATCCCCCACTGAGCTTGACGGATAAGCTCACAATACATATTCTGTTGTACTCTAGAAGGTACCCTTTCTATCCAGTTCTTGCCTAGGAACTGACCGCTCTAATAATTCGGACAAAATCTAGATGTCGGCAGGAGTCAGATCTAACCATAAAAGTTTAAACAAACTCAAAATATTGTAACTTGGACATGAACAACACAATAAGTCTAGAAAGCTAGCAGCTGTTTACGACGACGTGCAAGTTCTTTAGCAAAACTGTTTTTTATACATATGTTCAGAAAATCTTGTCTTAAAAAAACATGTAACCACTACATGGCACATGAGTGAGAATCATCCATAGCCTCTAGATGCTTCTACTCCATAGTACTACAAAATGTAACAAGGAAGAACACTAGTATATAAACATATCATTGACAAAATTGTCATAGACGAAGCAACATCATATGAATCATGCATGTTGTGCCAGCCCCAAAGTCAATCTCAAGTTCAGGAAACCAATGTCCCGAGTAAAAATTGATATTACTTGGACGGAGTAGTTGCGAGGATAGATACCTTTGCTGGATGGAGATCCAGAAAGTTAGACATTGCTTATCGAGTACTACCACGTATGTCCCGTGTGATGCAGATGGGCACCAATCAATACTCTATCCTTATACAACCAAGGAGGGTACTCCCCGTTTTCCTACTCTAGCCGCCGCCACCAGCAGGCGACTAGGGAGGCGATCTCTTTCCTCCGATCTCCACCGGCCGGGGCGTTGGCCCCCTCTCCTTTCGGCCGCTGCTCCGGCAGCAGGAGGGAGGGGGACCCTGTTCCTCCGCTCTGTAGTTAGGTTTTGGATTTGTAGGTCATGGTGCGTTGTTGGGGTGGTGGGAGCGGCTCCCAGACGAATAATCTGCCTCAACTTCACTCCCACACCGGCGTTACCCTTCATGGCGGCATCTCGGAGTTGGTGGCATCGTGTCTCTGTCAATCCCTCAGACCGGCGGCATTAGGGTTCATGGATGGTGTTGGCGAGGCATAGGCGGCGACTCCATCAGGTGTGTCTCTCCTTATGCTCTATCCCCGTTGTTGTGGCGTTATCTCCGCCGTCATGGTGGAGCAGGGAGGTTTTGTCGTTCAGGAGTACGCGCAAGCGGCTGTCTACGGAAGTGATAGCTGGAAGATGGAGTAT
Source organism: Triticum aestivum (assembly GCF_018294505.1). Classification (NCBI taxonomy): domain Eukaryota; kingdom Viridiplantae; phylum Streptophyta; class Magnoliopsida; order Poales; family Poaceae; genus Triticum; species Triticum aestivum. Next base: position 415,102,117 of record NC_057814.1, on the reverse strand, counting down.
CTTGTGTTCAGTCTGTGGTCGAAGGCTGACAGTTCTGGTTTCCTCCTCCGACATTGTCATCATGCGGGGGTGTAACTTCCGAAGTTCGATGGCGTGTCCGGGGACATGTTGCCCTGGTCTGATTCTTTCAACGGCTATGGTTTTGCTTCTGGCAAACTACTTTTGAGGCCCGTAAAGCTACTGATCAGCGATGGAGCCGCATCGAGCTTGGGTGCAGTGGTGATCTGTCTTTTTATCCTTTGGTGGCCGCTTCAGTGGTGTCGAAGGAAAGGGACAGGCGCTGGTATTTTGCATAGGATTTTCTTATCTTTCCAGTCATGTATGGTCGGTGCTTACGTGCCTTGTAACTTGATCTTTATCCTATATAAATGAGACGTGTTACCATGCAAAACAAATACTCTATCCTTATTATTGAAACACTTTTAGTCTTTCTTATTATTGAAACACTCTAGTCTTATTTGAAAACATCTTAACCCAAGTAGAGACCATGAAAGTACCCCGCAGAAAAGAGCACATGGTATGAAAGTAAGTAGTGGATACCGCTGAATTGGCTTTCTGTGTCTGACGTGCCTCTAATTTAATCCCTCGAGATTCTAATGTCTTGGGAAAAGGAGTGTCATGGTGTGTCGAGATACTTATCATGTTTATGGCCCAACATATCAGAGAGCCAAGCGGTTGAGGGCTGTGGCTAGACCTGTTCGCAATTGAATATAGTGTTTTGATGACGCACAAGTATAGGGGATCAATTGTAGCTCTTTTTGAAAGTAAGAGTGTCTAACCCAACGAGGAGCAGAAGTAAATGACAAGTGGTTTTCAGCAAGGTAATGTCTGCAAGTGCTGAAATTGTAAATAACAGGGTAGTTTGATAGCAAGATAATTTGTAACGAGCAAGTAATGATAGCAGTAACAAAAGTGCAGCAAGGTAGCCCAATCCTTTTTAGGCAAAGGACATGCCAAAACGGTCTCTTATAGTAAGCAAAGTGTTCTTGAGGGTACACGGGAATTCCATCTAGTCACTTTCATCATGTTGATTCGATTTGTGTTCGCTACTTTGATAATTTGATATGTGGGTGGACCGGTGCTTAGGTTCTGTTCTTACTTGAACAAACATCCTACTTATGATTAACCCCCCTCGCAAGCATCTGCAACTACGAGAAAATTCTTAAGAATAAATTCTAACCATAGCATTAAACTTTTGGATCCAATCGGTCACTTACGGAATAGCGCATAAACTAGGGTTTAAGCTTCTGTCACTCCCGCAACCCATCATCTAATAAATACTCCACAATGCATTCCCTTAGGCCCAAATGTGGTGAAGTGGCATGTAGTCGACGTTCACATGACACCACTAAGGGAATCACAACATACATACTATCAAAATATCGAACACATATCAAGTTCACATGATTACTTGCAACATGATTTCTCCCGTGACCTCAAGAACAAAAGTAACTACTCACAAATGATAATCATGCTCAAGATTAGAGGGGTATTAAATAGCATATTGGATCTGAACATATAATCTTCCACCAAATAAACCATATAGTAATCAACTACAAGATGTAATCAACACTACTAGTCACCCACTAGCACCAATCTACAGTTCCGGTACAAAGATTGAACACAAGAGATGATATAGGGTTTGAGATGAGGTGGTGTTGTTGAAGATGTTGATGGAGATTGTCCTCCCCAAGATGGAAGAGTTGTTGGTGATGATGATGACGATGATTTCCCCTTCGGGAGGGAAGTTCCCCCGGCGGAATCGCTCCGCCGGAGGGCAAAAGTGCTCATGCCTAAGTTCCGCCTCGAGACGGCGGCGCTCCATCTCGAAAGTCCTCTCCTTATTTTTTCTAGGACAAAATGAATTATATACCAGAAGATGGGCACCGGAGGTGGGCCTGGGTGAGCACAACCCACCACGGCGCGCCTGGGCTCCCTGGCGCGCCCAGGTGGGTTGTGCCCACCTGGTGGGGCCCCTCTGGTACTTATTGGCTCCAATATTCCTCAAATATTCCATAAGAATCTCCGTAAAGTTTCAGCTTGTTTGGAGTTGTGCAGAATAGGTGGCCTGACGTAGCTTTTCCAGGTCCAGATTTCCAGCTGCCTGAATTCTCCCTCTTTGTGTGTACCTTGCATATTATGAGAAAAAGGTATTAGAATTACTCCAAAAAGCATTACTATGCATAAAAACATCATAAATAACAGTAGGAAAACATGATGCAAAATGGACGTATCAACTCCCCCAAGCTTAGATCTCTATTGTCCTCAAGCGAAAACCGAAATCGAAAAACATGTCCACAAGCTTAGAGAGAGAGAGGTGTCGATAAAAACAAAATATGAACATAGAACCATCATGTAGATTATTATAACAGCAAAAAATTTAAACATAACACTTTTATCATAGAACTTTTATCATAGACTTCTCATGAATAAGTGACAATTCATCACACAATTGAAGTATAAAGCATAAACTCTATTAGAAACCAACAAACTATGTTCTCAGTCAACTTTGCAACTACAAATCATCATCTTTTTAGGAAGGGTCACGTATCGGAGCCTTTAGGCAAGTCCACATACTCAACCATCATATAGTCTTCTATGATTGCTAACACTCACCGCATACACATGAGCAAAACGTTTCAACCGGACACATAGAAAGATAGGGGCTTATAGTTTCGCCTCCCAACGTATTCACCTCAAGGGTGATGTCAACAATAATAACTCATGTCACCCATATTCAACTAGACATATGTGCCTAGATCTTTCCTCACCACATGATGCTTGCCAAAGGAGAAAATAAAAAGGAGTAGAGAGAAGAAACTTTGACTCTTGCATAAAAGTAAATTCATAAAAGTAAAAGATAGGCCCTTCGCAGAGGGGAGCAGAGGTTGCCATGCGCTTATTTGTTTGTATGCTCAACCCCTTAGTGCAAAAGAATGTCACGTTGTATTGCCCCTTGTGATAGCGACCTTTATTATGTAGTCTGTCGCTTTTATTCTTCACCATCACAAGTTCGTAGAACGCTCAATTTTCTCTTACACTAAATGATCTCACACTTTTAGAAGCAATTTTTATTGCCTTATTGCACCTATGACAACTTACTTGAGGGATCTTGCTCCCTAGGGAGGTATGGTAGACTCTTGAAAATAAGATTTGGGTTTAAGGGTTTTTGGATGCACAAGTAGTATCTCTACTTAGTGCGGAAATTTTGGCTAGCAAAGATAGGGGCAAGCACCACATGTTGAAGGATCTATGACAATATAACTTCTATGTGAATATGAACAAACATAAATCATTACGTTGTCTTCCTTGTCCAACGTCAACAATTTTGGCATATAATATTTTGATGGGGGCTCACAATCACAAAAGATTTATAGGATAGTGTATTTATATGTGAATCTTCTCTTCCCTTATTAATTCTTTCATGAGTTGCATCATTGACCAATGCTATGTTTGTCAATCTCTAATAAAATTTTCTACTTATACTTTTCCTTATGTGGTGTCATCACCTACCATAAGATTAGCATATGATCTTTTTCATTTATTTCCTTTCTTTTTATTTATACATGAAAGTAAAGAAAGCAAAAACTCAAACTAAACGTTATTATATATCTCGCACACGATTACAAGGATAGATCACTAAGCAAGCTCTCGAAAAGAAAGGATCGAACTAAACTTTTATTCATCTAAAGCAAATGATCAAACTAAATTAAGTAAAGGCAAAAGATAGTGGGGATGATACGATACCGGGGCACCTCCCCCAAGCTTGGCGGAAGCCAAGGGGAGTGCCGTACCCGATACTCAATTTTCTTTTGGTGATGAAGAAGGTGGTGGTGATGAAGTAGATGCGATCTTGTCCTCGGGTTTCCATGGCAGAGGTCCACCATCGTAAGAGGAAGAATGAGTCTCACGGGTCCTGCAACTGGCAGCCAAACTCATACCTTTAAACGTCGCCTCATATTCAAAGGCTTGGTTTTGAAGATCATAGATCTGGCTCTCGAGGAAGTTGATTTGCTCATTGAGGGTGAATACGATGTCCTTCATGGACTTGCCATCCACCTTGAGATCACGGGTAAGGTCCGTAATCATGAGGTGATTGGCATTGAGTCCACGCTCCACCATCCCCTTGCACCAGAAGACTTCCTGCTCCATAGCTTCAAGCCTGGCCTCCACGGTTCCCGTCCCCTTGGGTCCTTGCACATCGCGGATGTGCAGCATCCCCTCATGCATCTGGATGGCCTGAGGGTGCTGCACCACCTACCACAAATATGGGTGATGATGGTCTTGAAGAACTTGTCCTTGGAGGAGCTTGAAGCAGCCATGGTAGATGGGATCTGATAGAAAACAACAAGGAAAAGAAAACAAGAGATTTCTCCGCGATACGGTGGTCAATAGGTTTGGGGGGTATATAAAGATTTTTTTCATCTTGGGAAACAAGAAAACGGAATAAAAATGAAGTCCGGAAGGTGCCCCAGGTGGGCACAACCCACCTGGGCGCGCCTGGCTTGCCAGGCGCACCCTGGTTTCTTGTGCCCACCAGGGTACGCTTCCTGGTTGTTTCTTATTTTCCCAATTTTTATTATATTCCAAAACTGACAAAAAATATTTTTGCTAATTTTTCGGAGTCCGTTTTCTTACCGTATCACGTACCTCCTTATTTTCACGGTTATGGAGTGTTCCGAAAGGACTCTTTTATGTGTTCTTCCGGTGTCATTGTTTGGATAATATTACTTTCAACATTAATGGGAGTACGTGAGATATAATGTTTTATTCGTTGCCCATTAACAACCTTCGGGTTAGTACCTTCGGAATTATTTATTTTGATAGCTCGAAATGGATAAACCTCCTCAATAACATAGGGTCCTTCCCATTTGGAGAGGAGTTTTCCGCAAAGAACCTGAAACGAGAGTTGTACAAAAGAACAAATTCTCCGACTTTGAACTCACGCTTTTGGATTCTTTTATCGTGCCATCTTTTAACTTTTTCTTTAAATAATTTGGCATTTTCATAAGCTTGGGTTCTCCATTCATCTAATGAGCTAATATCAAATAACCTCTTTTCACAGTCAAGTTTGAAATCATAATTGAGTTCTTTGACTGCCCAATATGCTTTATGTTCTAATTCAAGAGGCAAATGACAAGCTTTTCTATAAACCATTTTATAAGGGGACATACACATAGGATTTTTATATGCTGCTCTATAAGCCCAAAGTGCATCATCTAATTTCTTAGACCAATTCTTCCGGGTCCTGTTGACAGTCTTTTGTAAAGTTATTTTTATTTCTCTATTGCTAAGTTCAACTTGACCACTAGACTGAGGATGATAGGGTGATACAATTCTATGGTTAACATCATACTATGCAAGCATTTTGCAGGAAGAACCATGAATAAAGTGTGAACCACCATCAGTCATTAAATATCTAGGGACTCCAAACCTTGGGAAAATAATTTCCTTCAGCATTTTTAGAGGTGTTGTGATCAGCACTACTGGTTGGAATAGCTTCTACCCATTTAGTAACATAATGAATAGCAACCAAAATATGTGTATACCCATTAGAGGAAGGAAAAGGTCCCATGTAATCAAATCCCCAATGTAGCGACCAGACCTCAAACAGTCTGATCTCTGTGCATCAGTGTCATCCCTGGATCGGTAATGCTGACACACACAGTACTTGAAGGATTTCTAACAGAGTAGCAATCACACACTTATTACATAGAATGTCTCAAAAGAGAACTTATTACAATAAATATGGCTTAAGGCCATCTAATACGATAACAACGGAAGGCTTGGAAGATAAAGTGAGTCCATCAACTCCAACGGCATCACTGAGTGAAAGACCACGGCCTAAGGCTCCTTACTCGTCGTCTGAAAAGTCTGCAACATGATACATTGCAGCCCGAAACGGGTCAGCACATGGAATATGCTGGCAAGGCAACACAAAAGAGTAATGAACAGAATAAAGCTATCACTACATGCATATATGGCTGGGGGAGGCTGTATGGTTAATATGTTTTGCGAAAAGCCAATTTTTTCCTACAGCAAAGGAATAAATTTTATTTAACTACAAAGTTTGTTGAAAAACATTGAGAATGGTAAACCCCATCTCAATCCCAATTAAAAGTAATTAATAACCCATACAAAATTATATTAAGAGTGATGAGATCCACATGATAATCCAATAACTAGATACTCAAGATGTCCATAACCGGGGACACGGATAACCATGATTAGTTTGTACACTCTGCAGAGGTTTGTGCACTTTTCCCCACAAGACTCGATCTCCTCCGTTGGATTTCTCGCACTACATGATGTTTGAGAAACGGATGACCGAGACACAGTCTTTCCGAAGAGGTCCCCTTAACCGATAGATAGGCCTGTACACCTACAATCCCCTACATCTGCTAGCCCATCATGGAAAGGTTTCCCACAACTTACTCAACTATGCCAGGGCCCATAATGGCATGTGGCTGCACACGGAAGTTTCTAGCATGAATAATCTTATGATCCCTTTGAGCCTGGGTGGCAGTCCATAGGAGAATCACACGGTACCCCGGGATTTCCAAAAATACAGACAACACTGGGTTCCCCAGGTGCCTCAATCCACCCAGATGTGTATTAAAGTTGCAACCTTAAGTTAACCATTAAATATCAATTCTCACATCTGTCATGGATACACTCACCCAATCCACGTCTACAAGCATAGCATAGCAATATAAGCAACGTAGAAGTTACTCCCAAAGGTTTGATAATAAACAGGTGAATAGGTACTACCTCATCTACTTCCCAAACCCACAATTTAATCAGATCCTAACCATGCAATTGTTTGAGGATTGATCTAATGCAATAAAACTGGGTAGTAAAGAGGTATGATCAAAGTGTTACTTGCCTTGCTGATGATCAGCGAAACCTAGAGACTCGTAGTAGCACGCTTCGCACTCCGGGTACTCTATCGCAAGCAAACAAGCATACAATAAGCAATCAAGCAAAGGTGCATGGGTAAAACTCAAATAAGAAGATCTAACCAGAAAATTCAACTTAAGAACTCCGGTTTGCAAAAAGAATCAAATCAAACGAAGCAATGAAACTCAAACTGCGAAAAAATAAGCTCCGCTTACTAATCTGGACTAAAGTCAAATTTTACAGTAGTAAAAACTTGTTTAAGTTGATTAAACATAAAGAGGGATTTGAGACGAAACTCTAGGCGCTTGAATCGCCTGATTCCGATAAACGAGCGAAAAGTTAAACTAAAACAAAAATCGGATCAGAAATCATGATCGAAAATAATCGCGAAAAATCCGAGAAAAGAAAGACTAACGAACGAACGTTCGCTATGTGCGGTTAACGGGCGAAAACCGTTCGTTAAGACGAACGTACGGACGAACGTCCGCTATATAACTAAATCGAAAAAACGATCTAAAAAAACGCATCTAGGTTTTTTTTACCAAAAAACCGAACCGGTCAAAGAAAACCGGCGGCGGC
>NC_057814.1:415086185-415094302 GCF_018294505.1 Triticum aestivum | reverse complement strand
ATGCGGCTCCGGCGGGTCGGCGACGGGGCGGCAGCAGGCGGCGTCGGCGGCGGCGGCGGGCTGGCGCGGCTAGGGTTTCGGTGGGGCGGGCTGGTGGGCTGCGGGGCTGCAGCCTCGGCGGCTTATAAAGCCCCCCCCCTCGGGCGGAGTCCCGGGCGGGTACGGCCCAAAGTTGGTTTCTTTTAATATTCTGGCGTGCAGAAAAAGAAATAAAAGGAATACTAAACGGACTCCAAAAATCCTGAAATAAATTTTCCCCTTCCTCTAAAAATCTGACGGACAAGGTGAACATTTATTTGGGCCTCTAATGCAATTTTGAAAAACGCATATTTTTCCTAATTCAAATAAAATAGCGATAAAACTCCGAATAAAATTCTTAGTTGATTTTAATATTAAATCTCCAATATTTCTTTATTTTGAGGAAGTCATTTTATCCTCTCTCTTTTATTTTCTTGAAAGAAATATTCAAAGAGAAAATAAATAAAATCAAATGATCCACTTTTCAAAATTCGAGAAAACTCAAATATGAAAATAATGAAATTCCCAACTCTCTCCGTGGGTCCTTGAGTTGCGTAGAATCTCTAGGATCAAACCAAAATGCAATAAAATATGATATGCAATGATGATCTAATGCATAACATTCCAAATTGAAAATTTGGGATGTTACAAACCAACCCCCCTTAAGATGAATCTCGCCCTCGAGATTCGGGTTGGCTAGAAAATAGGTGAGGGTGATCCTTCCGTAGGTCTTCCTCGCGTTCCCAGGTGGCTTCATCTTCGGTATGGTGACTGCACTGAACCTTGCAAAACTTGATAACCTTGCTGCGTGTAACTTGGCTGGCAAACTCAAGAATCTTGACTGGCTTTTCCTCGTAGGTCAAATCGCTATCCAACTGTATCGCTTCCAGTGGCACTGTATCTCTTAGAGGAATATCAGCCATCTCTGCGTGGCACTTCTTCAACTGAGAAACGTGGAACACATCGTGAACTCCTGACAATCCTTCGGGCAATTCCAACTTGTAAGCAACTTCTCCCATACATTCCAAAACTTTGTATGGTCCCACAAAACGTGGTGCTAACTTTCCCTTAACTCCAACGCTTCACTCCTCGGAGTGGGGATACAGGAAGATACACTCTGTCTCCAACTTCGTAAACTGTCTCGTTGCGTTTAGAATCCGCATAGCTCTTCTGCCTGGATTGGGCTACCTTGAGTCTATCGTGAATCATCTTAACCTTCTCTTCATACTCTTTAATCAAATCTTGTCCAAACAACTGTCGGTCTCCAACTTCATCCCACAACAACGGTGTCCTGCACCTCCTTCCATACAATGCTTCGAAAGGGGCCATGTTCAAACTGGCTTGATAGCTGTTGTCATAAGAGAACTCTGCGTACAGCAAATTATCGTCCCAACTAGATCCATAGTCTAATGCACAAGCTCTCAACATGTCCTCCAGAATCTGATTGAGTCTCTCAGTCTGTCCATTTGTCTGCGGGTGAAAAGCTATACTGAACTCTAGCCTGGTTCCCAGAGTTTCATGCAACTGATTCCAAAACTTTGAGGTAAACTAGGTTCCTCTATCTGATACAATGGTCCTCGGAACTCCATGCAAACATACGATCCTGGTCATGTATATCTTTGCCAATTTAGCACTGGTGTAAGTGGTCTTCACTTGAATGAAATGAGCTACTTTCGTCAAACGATCGACTACAACCCATATCGAGTCATAGCCTGAACGAGTCCTGGGCAATCCCGTGATAAAATCCATGCCTGCTTGTCCCACTTCCATTCGGGTATCGGTAATGGTTGTAGCAATCTTCCTGGCTTTTGATGCTCTGCCTTCACTCTCTGACATACATCACAAACTACTACATACTCCGCAATATCCTTCTTCATTCCGGTCCACCAGAAACTATCCTTCAAATCCAGATACATCTTAGTATTTCCTGGGTGAATCGAATATGGCGAATCATGGGCCTCCTGCAAAATTAGCTTCCTGATCTCTTGATCATTTGGCACATATACGCGGTCCTCAAACCATAAGGTATCGTGCTCATCCTCACGAAATCCCTTGGCTTTTCCTTTGCTCATCCTTTCCTTAATCTCGGCTATCTCCTTGTCCGTCTTCTGAGCTTCTCTGATCTTATCCATCAAAGTAGATTGAATCTCCAAAGCTGCTACATAACCTCTCGGAACTATCTCCAAACATAGCTCACGAAGGTCCTCTGCTAACTCCTTGGGTAACTCTCCGGTCATGAGTGTATTGACATGACTCTTGCGGCTCAACGCATCGGCTACTACGTTAGCCTTTCCGGGATGATAATGCAACCTCATATCATAATCCTTAATGAGTTCCAACCATCTCCTCTGCCTGAGATTCAACTCCTTCTGCGTGAAGATATACTTCAAACTCTTGTGATCTGTGTATACCTCACAATGGTTTCCGATGAGAAAATGTCTCCAAGTCTCCAACGCATGCACTACGGCTGCTAACTCCAAATCATGGGTAGCGTAATTTAGCTCATGGGGTTTAAGCTGTCGTGAGGCATATGAAACAACTCTTCCCTCCTGCATAAGTACGGCTCCAAGTCCTCAACGAGAAGCGTCACAATGCACTTCATAATCCTTGCGTTGATCTGGCAGAATCAACACTGGTGATGTAACCAAGCGTTTCTTCAACTCCTGAAAACTGGCCTCACATTCCTCGGTCCATCTGAATTTGGTGTCCTTCTTCAACAACTCCGTCATAGGCTTTGCAATCTTCGAGAAATTTTCAATGAACCTCCGGTAGTATCCTGCGAGTCCAAGAAAACTCCGGATCTCTCCAACTGACGTGGGTGCCTCCCAGTTTGTCACAGTGACAACTTTGGTGGGATCTACCGCTATTCCTTCTCCGGATATAACATGTCCAAGGAATCCAACTTCCTTCAACCAAAACTCACACTTGCTGAACTTGGCGTATAGCTGATGTTCTCTGAGCATCCCAAGTATCAAATGCAAATGCTCTTTATGTTACTCTTCATTCTTCGAGTAGACCAGAATATCATCAATGAAAACCACGACGAACTTATCCAAAAACTCCATAAACACCTTGTTCATCATGTTCATAAAATAGGCAGGTGCATTAGTCAGGCCAAATGACATAACGGTATACTCATATAGCCCGTACCTTGTGGTAAAAGCTGTCTTAGGTATATCCTGCTCTCAAATCTTCAGCTGGTGGTACCCTGATCGCAGATCGATCTTGGAAAACACCTTAGCTCCTTGCAGCTGGTCAAACAAATCATTGATCATTGGTAGTGGGTACTTGTTCTTGATCGTCACCTCATTCAATCCTCGATAATCAACAACCATCCTTAACGATCCATCCTTCTTCTCCACTAGAAGCACTGGTGATCCCCAAGGTGACAAACTTGGGCGAATATAACCTTTATCCAGTAACTCCTTAATCTGCTTCTTAATTTCCTCCAAATCCTTTGCGGGCATTCTGTACGGTCTCTTAGATATTGGCCCTGTGCCTGGCAAAAGCTCAACCAAAAACTCAATGTCTCTATCTAGTGGCATGCCTGGCAACTCTTCTGGAAATACATCCGGGAAATCCTTAACCAATGGTACTTCCTCCTGTACAACTCCTGATAAGGAATTTACTTGAGTCCTACTCGGCACATGCCGGGATACATACTTGATCCTTCTTCCTTCTGGGGTGGTGAGCAAAATCGACTTACTGGTGCAGTTGATGTTTCCTCCATACATCGATAGCCAATCCATACCCAGAATCACATCCAAACCCTGTGACTCCAAAATTATCAGATCTGAGGGGAAAACATGCCTACCTATGGTCAATGGCATCTGAAAACACCTTGGCTTGCCATATACTCTGCTCCTGGCGAGCTCACTAACATAGGTGTACTAAGAACTTTGGTGGGCAGTTTATACTTATCCACAAATCCCCTTGATATGTATGAATGCGATGCACCAGTATCGAAAAGTACGACTACAGTAAATGACTTAAACCAAAACTTACCTATTACTACATCTGGCTGGGCTTCAACCTCCTCCACGTTAACGTGGTTCACTTGTCCCCTGTTGAAAGGGTTGGGCTTCTTCCTAGAGCTTCCATTGCCGTTTCCATTCTTAGCTTCAGGACATTCATTGGCGTAATGTCCAGTCTTCTGGCACTTGTAGCAAGTAACGTGGCTTAGATCTTTCTTGGCGGGCGTTGCTGGGTTGGAACGGTTCTGTCCGTTGCTTCCTCCATTACCATTCCGTTCTTTGAGCCACTATGGTTGTGCGAACTCCCTCCAGTGTGATTGTGACCTCCATGGTTATGCTGAAGGGGTCCTCCCGAGTTTGGGGTAAAATGGGGTCTCTGCTGAGCTCCAGAATTATACTTCCCTTGTCCATACTTCCTCTTGCGGTTGTCAATCTGCTGCTGCTTCCCTTCAATCATGAGAGCTCTATCTGCCAACTCCTGATAGTTATTGAAATTTGCCACCATCAACTGCATGCTCAGCTCATCATTCGGTCCTTCTAGAAACTTCTCTTGCTTAGCTGCATCTGTAGCGACGTCATCTGGGGCTTAACGTGCTAGCTTACTAAAATCATCAACATACTGGCCAACTGTGCGTCCTCCTTGGCGTAAGTTGTGAAACTCACGCTTCTTCATGGCCATAGCTCCTGTTGATACATGGGCAGTGCGAAAAGCCTGCTGGAACTGGTCCCACGTAACAGTGTCGATGGGGTAAGTGACTGTGAAATTCTCCCACCATGATGCTGCGGGTCCATCAAGCTGATGTGCGGCAAAACGCACTCTCTCCGCATCTGTGCATCCTGCAGTGGTCAACTCCCTTTCAATCTTGCAGAGCCAATCATCTGCAACTATTGGCTCGGTGCTACTGGAGAACACCGGCGGATTCAGCCTTAGAAAATGGGCTAAGTGATCAACAGGTGGTGGTGGTGGCGGGTTGTTGTTGTTGTTGTTCCCTTAGTTCTAGTTCTGGACTAGTATCTGCATCAATGCATTCTGCTGCTGGATCAACTGAGTGAGCTCTGGTGGGAAAGCAAATCCATTGTCGCGTCTCGGAGGCATCTACTGGGTTTAGAAAAGATGAGAAAACAGAGTAGAGTGAGGTCTAGGGGAAAACACTACCCATATGCACTTGAGACAAACACAAACATATCACTCAATCAATCAAGCAAGGGCATACAGTCGTTCTAGAACTATCGTTACAAAAGTGCTCGGACTATACTATATACATGGTGGAATTCTACTACTGATATGGTGGTCAACTAGCAAAATTGATCGGTCAAAGACTCCAAGATATCTTCTCCAGCTTCATCAACATAGTCATCATCGCTATCGTCGGCGTCCGAGTCGGTGTCATCGATGATGATGTAGTTCTCCGGGCAAGTGGAATCGTCATCTTCTCCTCCTGGCGCGGGGTCTCCCATGAATACTCCCAGCTTCCTTGTTAGGTCATCATTCTTCTCCACTAGTACGACGATTTCCTCCTCATAATCTTCGCGAGTAGCCTTGAGTTCTTCCTCCAGTTCCGTGATCCTTGTCATCGCCTTCTTCAAATCTGTCATGCATGCGCACATCTGGTTCTCCTGGCATCGAATGTGCCGGTTTAACTCCTGGATGAAAGCTGCAATCGATCTATCCTTCCTGGTGCTGATCATCTCCATTGCTCATCTCGGCGCCCACAAATCTGGTAGATAGTATCCTTGAGATCATTGTGGTAAACTTCTCCAATGCTTCCCATGGTAATGTGGGCTGCCATACTCTTTCCTAGACTCCAGGTTGGTGCATCAAAAGAAAACTCTATGGGTTCAGTGACTGGCGTAAATGTCCTTCCTGGAACTTGAACTTGAATCATCCAGCGCTCCTCTTCTGGTAAAGTGGCATTGTAAGTCCCGGTGAAGCTTGGTATTCCAATGTTCAGGTATCTAGTGACTTCCTTCAAGTGTTATCCAAAGGGGGTGTCCTCATCCGGTTGCGCAAACTTGTTCCCGGCGTCCGCCATCCTAAAGAGTAGAAAAATGGAGAGGAGTCAGAAATGAGAAGAGAGTAGTGATCTAGGGCTTTAGCTTAGTGGTCGTGTCCTACAGTCAGCGTGTGCTCTGATACCATCTTGTAGCGACCAGACCTCAAACAGTCTGATCTCTATGCATCAGTGTCATCCCTGGATCGGTAATGCTGACACGCACAATACTTGAAGGATTTCTAACAGAGTAGCAATCACACACTTATTACATCGAATGTCTCAAAAGAGAACTTATTACAATAAATATGGCTTAAGGCCATCTAATACGATAACAGCGGAAGGCTTGGAAGATAAAGTGAGTCCATCAACTCCAATGGCATCACTGAGTGAAAGACCACGACCTAAGGCTCCTTACTCGTCGTCTAAGAAGTCTGCAACATGATACGTTGCAGCCCGAAACGGGTCAGCACATGGAATATGCTGGCAAGGCAACACACAAGAGTAATGAACAGAATAAAGCTATCACTACATGCATATATGGCTGGTGGAGGCTGTATGGTTAATATGTTTTGCGAAAAGCCAATTGTTTTTCCTACTGCAAAGGAATAAATTTTATTTAACTACAAAGTTTGTTGAAAAACATTGAGAATGGTAAACCCCATCTCAATCCCAATTAAAATTAATTAATAACCCAATCAGAATTATATTAAGAGTGATGAGATCCACATGATAATCCAAGAACTAGATACTCAAGATGTCCATAACCGGGGACACGGCTAACCATGATTAGTTTGTGCACTCTGCAGAGGTTTGTGAACTTTTCCCCACAAGACTCGATCTCCTCTGTTGGATTTCTCGCACTACATGATGTTTGAGAAACGGATGACCGAGACACAGTCTTTCCGAAGAGGTCCCCTTAACCGATAGATAGGCCTGTACACCTACAATCCCCTACATCTGCTAGCCCATCATGGAAAGGTTTCCCACAACTTACTCAACTATGCCAGAGCGCATAATGGCATGTGGCTGCACACGGAAGTTTCTAGCATGAATAATCTTATGATCCCTTTGAGCCTGGGTGGCAGTCCATAGGAGAATCACACGGTACCCCGGGATTTCCAAAAATACAGACAACACTGGGTTCCCCAGGTGCCTCAATCCACCCAGATGTGTATTAAAGTTGCCACCTTAAGTTAACCATTAAATATCAATTCTCACATCTGTCATGGATACACTCACCCAATCCACGTCTACAAGCATAGCATAGTAATATAAGAACCGTAGAAGTTACTCCCAAAGGTTTGATAATAAACTGGTGAATAGGTACTACCTCATCTACTTCCCAAACCCACTTAATCAGATCCTAACCATGCAATTGTTTGAGGATTGATCTAATGCAATAAATCTGGGTAGTAAAGAGGTATGATCAAAGTGTTACTTATCTTGCTGATGATCCGCGAAACCTAGAGACTCGTAGTAGCACGCTTCGCACTCCGGGTACTCTATCGCAAACAAACAAGCATACAATAAGCAATCAAGCAAAGGTGCACGGGTAAAACTCAAATAAGAAGATCTAACCAGAAAGTTCAACTTAAGAACTCCGGTTTGCAAAAAGAATCAAATCAAACGAAGCAACGAAACTCAAACTGCGAAAAATATAAGCTCCGCTTACTAATCTAGACTAAAGTCAAATTTTACAGTAGCAAAAACTTGTTTAAGTTGATTAAACAGAAAGAGGGCTTCGATACGAAACTCTAGGCGCTTGAATTGCCTGATTCCGATAAATGAGCGAAAAGTTAAACAAAAACAAAAATCAGATCAGAACTCGCGATCGAAAATAATCGTGAAAAATCCAAGAAAAGAAAAACTGACGAACAGACTAACGAACGAACGTTTGCTATCTGCGGTTAACAGGCAAAAACCATTCGTTAAAACGAACGTACGGACGAACGTCCCCTATATAACTAAACCGAAAAAAAACCGACCTAAAAAAACGCATCTATGTTTTTTTTACCGGAAAACCGAACCGGTCAAAGAAAACTGGTGGCAGCGGCGGCGAACTCCTGCGCCTCCGGCGAACTCCGGCTCCGGCGCGGCTCCGGCGGATCGGCGGCGGGGCGGCGCGGAGGCA
>NC_057814.1:415082818-415085929 GCF_018294505.1 Triticum aestivum | reverse complement strand
AAAAAATATTCTGGCGTGTAGAAAAAGAAATAAAAGAAATACTAAACGGACTCCAAAAATCCTTCAATAAATTTTCCCCGCCCTCTAAAAATCTGCTGGACAAGGTGAACATTTATTTGGGCCTCTAATGCAATATTGAAAAACGCATATTTTTCCTAATTCAAATAAAATAGTGATAAAATTCCAAATAAATATCTTAGTTGATTTTAATATTAAATCTCCAATATTTCTTTATTTTGAGGATGTCATTTTATCCTCTCTCTTTTATTTTCTTGAAAGAAATATTCGAAGAGAAAATAAAAAAATCAAACGATCCTCTTTTCAAAATTCGAGAAAACTCAAATATGAAAATAACGAAATTCCCAACTCTCTCCGTGGGTCCTTGAGTTGCGTAGAATCTCTAGGATCAAACCAAAATGCAATAAAATATGATATGCAATGATGATCTAATGCATAACATTCCAAATTGAAAATTTGGGATGTTACACCCAAACATCAAAAGGTTCAATAGCAAGTGAATAATTCATAGGCATTTCTTGACGCTTACCGATATTACCTATTCTTTGACATTCATCACAAGATAAGACGAACTTATGGGCATCCTTGAAGAGAGTACGCCAATAAAATCCAGATTGCAATACCTTGTGAGCAGTTCTGTCTCCAGCATGATGTCCCCCATAAGCTTCAGAGTGACATTTCCGTAGGATTTGTCCCTGTTCATTCTCAGGTACACAACGTCTAATTATACCATCTACTCCTTCTTTATAAAGATGTGGGTCATCCCAAAAGTAGTGTCTTAAATCATAGAAGAATTTTTTCTTTTGTTGGTGAGTAAAGCTAGGTGGTAAATATTTAGCAACAATGTAATTAGCATAGTCAGCATACCAAGGAGTATTATTAGAAACATTTATTGCAGCTAACTACTCATCAGGAAAATTATCATCAATAGGTAGTGGGTTATCAAGCACATTTTCAAGCCTAGACAAGTCAACAATGTAAGATCTAAATTTATCACAAGCAAACACCACTTCTAGGAATTCTTTTTCAGTAGTAGCATAATTCCGTTGTGCACTGTCTAGAGTTTTACTAGCATAATGAATAACATTCAGTTTCTTATCAACTCTTTGTCCTAGAACAGCACCAACAGAATAATCACTAGCATCACACATAATGTCAAAAGGCAAGTTCCAGTCAGGTGGTTGAACAATAGGTGCAGAAATTAAGGCTTTCTTGAGTGTTTCAAAGGCTTCTAAACAATCATCATCAAAAACAAAAGAAACATCGTTTTGCAAAAGATTTCTAAGAGGCTTGGAAATTTTAGAAAAGTCTTTGATAAATCTCCTATAGAAACAAGCATGACCTAGGAAACTAAGAATACCTTTGATATCTTTAGGACATGGCATTTTCTCAATTGCATCAACCTTAACTTTGTTCACTTTAATACCTCTTTCAGAAATTTTATGGCCCAAAACAATACCTTCATTAACCATAAAGTGGCACTTCTCCCAATTCAAGACAAGATTTGTTTGCTCGCATCTCTGCAAAACTCGATCAAGATTGCTTAAACAATCATCAAAAGAATTCCCATAAATAGAGAAGTCATCCATGAAAACCTCGACAATCTTTTCACAGAAGTCAGAGAATATAGCAGTCATACATCTTTGAAAAGTAGCAGGTGCATTGCATAAACCGAAAGGCATACGTCTATAAGCATAAGTTCCAAAGGGACAATTGGAAGTGGTTTTTTCTTGATCAGG
Organism: Triticum aestivum; assembly: GCF_018294505.1. NCBI lineage: Eukaryota > Viridiplantae > Streptophyta > Magnoliopsida > Poales > Poaceae > Triticum > Triticum aestivum. Next base: position 415,084,172 of record NC_057814.1, on the reverse strand, counting down.
TTGAGAAACAGGTATTTGTGAAAAACTAGAATATCCATCAAGAAAGAAAAAATGTGTGTGCTTAGATAATATTTCTAGCATTAGATCAATAAAAGGCATAGGGTAATGATCTTTTCTAGTTGCTTTGTTTAATTTTCTAAAATCAATTACCATTCTATAGCCTGTAACAATTCTTTGTGGAATAAAATCATTCTTATCATTAGGAACAACAGTAATACCTCCTTTCTTAGGAACACAATGACCAGGACTTACCCATCTACTATCAGCTATAAGATAGATTATACCTGCTTCCAGAAGTTTTAAGATTTCCGTTCTTACCACTTCCTTCATTTTCGGATTTAACCGACGTTGGTGATCAACAATGGGTTTAGCATCAGGTTCCATATTAATATTGTGATGACAGAGATTGGGGCTAATGTCCTTTAGATCATCAAGAGTATATCCAATAGCAGCTCGGTGCTTCCTTAGAATTTTCAATAATCTTTCTTCTTCATGTTCTGAAATGTTAGCACTAATAATAACATGATATATCTTCTTTTCATCAAGATAAGCATATTTCAAAGTGTGTAGAAATTGTTTTAATTCAAACACGGGATCACCTTTAGGTGGATGAGGACCTCCTAGAGTTTCAATAGGCAAATTGTGTTTAAGCATAGGACGTTGTTCAAAGAAAATCTTATCTATTTCGTTTCTTTCATGCATATGTAAGTCATTTTCATGGTCTAGCAAATATTGTTCTAAAGGATCAGCAGGTTGTAACACCCCGCATGTAACTTGCCATATTTGTAACTCCGACTCTTGCCATTTCCGGCTATGTAATATGTTTTTCCCTCCGTTGTTGGGTTTTATCTTTCGTTTTGTATTTTGTCATGTCATGCATTTTCATATCATGTCATCATGTGCATTGCATTCGCATACGTGTTCGTCTCATGCATCCGAGCATTTTCCCCGTTGTCCGTTTTCCAATCCGGCGCTCCTATCTCCTCCGGTGCACCCCTCTTGTTTTCTTTCGTGTGCGTGTGTCAAACTTTCTTGGAATGGACCGAGGCTTGTCAAGTGGTCTTTATATACCACCCGGAGACTACCGGTTAAGTTTCGTTCCATTCGGAGGTCGTTTGGTACTCCAACGGTTAACCGGGCCTCCGCAGTGTCCATTTGATTGTCCAGCAAAACCCCCTCTAAAACCAGCCCAAAACCCACCAAACTCTCTTCCATGCTCTAGGTCGTTCGATCACGATCGTGTGGGCGAAAACCGCACCTCATTTGGAGTCTCCTAACTCCCTCTACCTATAAATGAGTGGGCATCCCGAAAAACGAAATCTTAGACGAAACCCTAACCCTCTCCCTCCGCGCC
>NC_057814.1:415072757-415082406 GCF_018294505.1 Triticum aestivum | reverse complement strand
CACCGGCGCCGCCCGCCGCCGCCCTCCGGGCCCCTCCTCCACCGCCGGCGACCGCCCCCGCCGGTCCCTGCCTCGCCGCCGTCGGGCTCAAGCTCGAGCTCGGGAGCCGGCCCAGATCCGATCGAGCGGTAGCCTCCCCGTTGACTTCTCCCGACCTCGTTTTTTTCTCTAGTCCCAGAAATTCATCAGCATATGCACTTGTTCCCGATGCGATAACTTTGTGCATATAGCTTCGATTCGCGCGTATAATATGTCAAATTGTTCGTCTCGTGATGCTCTTCATTTTGTTCAATTGCATCATTTTCATTAGAGGTCTTCTTGATGCCCAAATCTTCGTCGGAATAGGGCTAGTTGCTGTTATTCTCTGGTTCTTGTCAGAACTTGGAGATTTGTCATTTTTGTATCATTTATTCTGTGCATCTTTTGAGCATGAGCTCTACAAGTGTTTTGAAGTATGCCATGCCATCTTTGCAGTGGTATAGTCCATGTATTTTTGTGATCTATGTGGTGACTAGCACAAGCATGCAAAGTAGGTCCCGTAATATTTCTGATTTCAGAGACTTGGTGATTTCTCTAAGTCCTAGTCTGCTGTAATTTTGTTGCCATATAAACTTGATGCTACAGAGAGATACATGCATATTTTGGAGATGTTCAGTAAGGATGTTTTGTAGATATAGTTGTAATTGATCCATTCCTGCAATTGTTTGCAACTTTAGAGTACCATAGCATGACTCAATCTCGCTCTACTTTTGCTATAAAATATTTCTGACAGATTCTCAATATGACATGCATTTTTTCCAAGCTTATTGTAGTTGATGAATACATGCTATGTAATTGTTCTTGCCATGAATAGCTTCATAAACATGCCATCTTGCTGTAGGAATGCTTGGTTTGTCATGCATTGCTCTGTAGTGAGTGCATCAAGCTCACAAAGAGGCCTACATATTAATATTTCTGTCATGCTCTGTTTTCTGCTAAGTCTGCAACCTGATAACGAAACTTGCTATGTTTACATGCTTGCCATCATATCTTCTGGTCCTTTTTGGCTTATGGTCAGTAAGGGACTTTTGTTATGTGCATTCAGTAGAACACTACCATGCCTTGTTTCGCTATGTTAAGTGCCTGTAGCATGTTGATTTCGTGCTCTGAACATTGCTACCTGTTGCTGATTTCTGCCATGTCCAGTTATTCACCAAGTCTGTGAACCTGTAATCTTTTGCACTTTTGCCATGCTTGTTTGAGCTTGATATGTTGTGAACTAGCCGTAGATCAGTGTTCATCTTTTGTCAAGCATCTCCTGTAGATTACTACCATGTGCTTTGTTGCTATGTTGGGGTGCGGTAGCATTGTTACGTGTTGCATTTTAAATGCTATCTTGCTGTTTATCGCAGATTAGTGTCATTCTTGTTTTGCTTGTCATTTGCAAACCGTGCATCCGATTCCGGTGATCTTTATATCGATTTCGACCGAAATCATCTCATCTTTCCAGTGGCATGCTTGGTTTGCCAAGTTACTGCCATGTTCATCATTTTCCTTGCGGAGCACGCATATGCATCGCATATCATAACTTGCATATCATTCATGTCTTGCATCATGTTGCTTGCGCATTCTCGTTGTTGATTGTGGTTCCGTTTGTTTGTGTTCTTGTCTTGGATAGAGCCGAGAGACGAGTTCGTGAACGAGGAACCTGTCGAGTACGCTTACGAGGATCAAGCTTTCGACAACTCTGAGAATCTTGCAGGCAAGATGACCACCCCTCGAAATCACTTCTATCTTTGCTATGCTAGTTGTTCGCTCTATTGCCATGCTCGCTACCTATCACTTGCTATATCATGTCTCCTATTTTAGCCATGTCAGCCCTAACCATCCTCTCCTAGCAAACCGTTGTTTGGCTATGTTACCGCTTTTGCTCAGCCCCTCTTATAGCGTTGCTAGCTGCAGGTGAAGTTGAAGTTTGTTCCATATCAGAACATGGACATGTTGGGATATCACAATATCTCTTATTTAATTAATGCATCTATATATTTGGTAAAGGGTGGAAGGATCGGCCTTATGCCTGGTGTTTTGTTCCACTCTTGCCGCCCTAGTTACTGTTATACCGGGATTATGTTCCTTGAGTTTGCGTTCCTTACACGGTCGGGTGATTTATGGGACCCCCTTGACAGTTCGCCTTGAATAAAACTCCTCCAGCAAGGCCCAACCTTGGTTTTACCATTTGCGACCTATACCTTTTTCCCCGGGTTTTCTAGAGCCCGAGGGTCATCTTTATTTTAAACCCCCGGGCCAGTGCTCCTCTGAGTATTGGTCCAAACTGTCAGTCGCCGGTGGCCACCAGGGGCAACTCTGGGCTGGCCTATCGGAAGCTTGGACAATCCGGTGTGCCCTGAGAACGAGATATGTGCAGCTCCTATCGGGATTTGTCGGCACATTCGGGAGGCTTTGCTGGTCTTGTTTTACCATTGTCGAGATGTCTTGTAAACCGGGATTCCGAGACTGATCGGGTCTTTCCGGTAGAAGGTTTATCCTTCGTTGACCGTGAGAGCTTATGATGGGCTAAGTTGGGACACCCCTGCAGGGTAATATCTTTCGAAAGCCGTGCCCGCGGTTATGAGGCAGATGGGAATTTGTTAATGTCCGGTTATAGATAACTTGTCACTTGACCCAATTAAAATACACCAAGTGCGTGTGTAGCCGTGATGGTCTCTTCTCGGCGGAGTCCGGGAAGTGAACACGGTCTGTGTTATGTATGACGTAAGTAGGTGTTCAGGACCTCTTCTTGGTCATTGCTGGATGACGTCCGTTCCTTTGCTTCTCTTCTCGCTCTCATTTGCGCAAGTTAGCCACCATATATGCTTTTGCCGCTGCAGCTCCACCTCTTTGCACCTCCTTGTTCTACAAGCTTAAATAGTCTTGATCTCGCGGGTGTGAGATTGCTGAGTCCCCGTGACTCACAGATACTTCCAACAACAGTTGCAGGTGCCGACGATGCCAGTGCAGACGATGGCGTCGATCTCAAGTGGGAGTTCGACGAGGAACGTGGTCGTTACTATGTGTCTTTTCCTGATGATCTGTAGTGGAGCCCAGTTGGGATGATCGGGGATCTAGCATTTGGGGTTGTCTTATTTTCATCTGGATTTTGACCGTAGTCGGTCTATATGATTGTATTTTGGATGATGTATGAATAATATTTATGTATTGTGTGAAGTGGCGATTGTAAGCCAACTCTTTATCCCATTCTTGTTCATTACATGGGATTGTGAGAAGATGACCCTTCTTGCGACAAAACCACTATGCGGTTATGCCTCTAAGTCGTGCCCCGACACGTGGGAGATATAGCCGCATCGTGGGCGTTACAAGTTGGTAATCAGAGCCATCCCCGACTTAGGAGCCCCCTGCTTGATCGAATCGCTGACGTTGTTGAGTCTAGAATAAAAATGTTTTGAGTCTTAGGATTATATATATCGGAGAGTAGGATTCTTTTTATTCCTCAGTCCCTTCGTCGCTCTGGTGAGGTCTCCTGACGTAGAGTTTTGACTATTCTCTCCTCAAATTTCACTAAATTTTTTTTAGGATCACGCGGGTATCTTGGAATCGTTCCGATCGATTTGTGATGAGAACATTGTTCTTGGTGCCTCCTGTCATTTAGGGGTTGTGGCAGTGTCGCGGGGAGTTGAGCTCCGAGGTGTTGTCGTCACAATTTTATCGTTGCAGTTCTGGAATACCTGAGTTTCGCCGACATCGAAATCTCTTTTATGCAGTTGTTGGTGAGATCACCTCGACGCCACCCAGTACTGGGGCGGGAGTTCGGGAGTATTTCCATAACTTGTATAACGGATGTTTTTCGAAGGTTGAGGTAAACGATTTCCGAAGGTTTCTTGGTTATGTGTTGACGGATGGATACAGCTGGATCTAGGGATTGTTAGTTTGGGTGATATATATTTGTGTCCCCTGTATCCCCTACACCAGATTGCATAACCAGAAAGTTTCGGGAGTTTATAAGTGGGAATTCAAGTAGCCTTAGGATATCTTTCCGACAGACGCATGATATGAGATTGGGGTTCGACGTCTAGTGGTCCGCCTGTATACGGTTGATTTTACAGTGGTCTCGTTGTGTCTTAAAGAGTCCATGGCTTTGCCGACTCGGGGACGCTTCGTATGTCATGTGCACAGCCTTGTACATGATGGTGCTGTACGATTGAGCCCGTGTGGGCCCCACCACGAAAACTTCGGATGAAATATCTATCATATGTTTGTTCCGGCTTATTCTGCAAGCCAATACTTTGTTTTATTTTGTTCATTCCATATCTTTTTCAAGTGGCTTCTCAACTTATGGAAGTGTGATGATTTACTACGAAAGTCATTCGTTCATCTTCGTTCGAATGTTTATTGCGAAGACTATATGTTGCAATTTCTATCCGTTGATTCTACTTCTCTTTTGTCTATCAAGATGCTAACGGATGTCACTCTCTTCAGGATGGCTCCGCCAACGCGTCAGAATCCGGATCGCAATGAAGGGAGTCAAGCGAACCCTCCGCCACCACCTCCACCTCCGGAGGCATGGCAAGCAATCATGGCAGCCACCAACGCCAATGCTCAAATGATTCTGCAACTCTTGCAAGAACGTACTCAAGGGCAAGGCAATCAAGGCAATCAAGGTCAAGGCAACAATTAGTTTCACTTTGCCACTCTCAACCAGTTTCTCGCAAATCAGCCCAAGTCTTTCAGCTACTGTGCCGAGGCCACGGATGCCGATGATTGGCTCGTGGACATCAACAAGCATTTTCAATGTAGCAATGTCAGGCCTGAGGACTTTGTCAAGTTCGCTTCTTTCCAGCTCAAGGACCAAGCTGCTGATTGGTTTCAGCAATACAAAGATTCCAGAGGAGGTCGTGTGATCACTTGGACTGACTTCTGTCGGGACTTCAAAGCGCACCACATTCCACAAAGTGTTGTTGAGAGCAAGCGTGAGGAGTTCCGCAATCTCAAGCAAGGAAACATGTCTGTGTATCAATATAACATTCAGTTTCAGAAACTTGCTCGCTTCGCTAAACAAGACGTTCCTGATGAGAAGAGCATGATCTATCACTTCCGAGGTGGCCTTAAAGAGGATCTGCAGTTAGCTCTCGTTCTTGTTGAGCCTACTCAGTTTGATCAATTCTACAATATGGCACTGAAGCAAGAGGCTGCTCAGCTCAAGTGTGAGGCTTCTAAGAAGAGAGTCAGAGACGCAGTTCAGTCTTCTTCTTCCTCACTTGTGACAGCTAAGCAACAGAAGTTCTGGTTGCCTCCTCCTCCTCCGTTTCGTCAGCCTTACCAGCAGAAGAACAAAGGTGGCCATGGTTCTTCAAACTCTTCCAACTCTGGCTATCAGAACAAGTCTCAGAATCAAGCTCCAAAGTCCAATGCTCCTTATCACCGTCCACTCTCAGAGGTGACTTGCAACAAATGTCAGCAGAAAGGTCACTATGCTAACAAGTGCTTCAACCAGAGGCGTCTTCCTCCTCCTCCTCCTGTTAGATCTTCCAGCAATGCAGTGGTCAAGCATAACCCAAAGTTTGCAAAGGTGAACATGATGAATGCAGCTCAAGCGGAGGAATCTACTGATGTGATAATGGGTAATCTTCCTGTTAATGATATTCCTGCGAAAGTTCTTTTTGATACTGGTGCATCTCTTTCTTTCATATCAAGACCTTTTGCATCCAAGCATGAATTGCATTTCCAAGGATTGCCTAGGCCGTTAGCAGTTGTCTCTCCAGGCAAATGCATGAATGCAAGTTCCATGGTTCCGAATGTTACCATCAAGATGGGCGATTATGCATTCCAGTCTTCTCCAATTGTTCTTGGTGACTCGGATATTGATCTTATTCTCGGGATGGACTGGCTTTCTAAGCACAAAGCTCAACTTGATTGTGCTGCCAGAGAAATTCAATTGACACACTCGTCTGAGGATGTGATTGTTTTTTCCACTCGTAATGAAACCATTCGGTTTTTCTCTCTCAATGAGAAGGGCGAATTGGATGCCATCTCTCAAATTCCAGTCGTTTGCGAGTATCAAGATGTCTTTCCAAAAGAGCTTCCGGGTATGCCTCCGCACCGGCCAGTTGAGTTCGTTATCGAACTAGAGCCTGGTACTGTACCCATTTGCAAGCGTCCATACAAGCTTGGACCAAACGAGCTGAAGGAATTGAAGAAGCAGCTCGATGAACAAGAACGTCTGGGTTTGATCAGACCGAGTTCTTCTCCATGGGGTTGTGGTGTTCTTTTTGTCAAGAAGAAGGATGGTACGGACCGACTTTGTGTCGACTACCGTCCATTGAACAAGAAGACAATCAAGAACAAGTACCCACTTCCCAACATCAATGAGCTATTTGAGCAACTCAAAGGTGCTAAAGTATTCTCGAAGCTTGACCTTCGTATGGGTTATCATCAGATTCGCATTCGTGAAGAAGATATTCCCAAGACAGCATTCAGAACAAGCTTTGGTTCTTATGAATATACTGTCGTGTCTTTCGGCCTTGTCAATGCTCCTCCGGTGTTCTCTCGGATGATGAATTTCATCTTCAACCCCTATACCAATGAATTCGTTCTGGTGTATCTTGATGATATCTTGGTCTTCTCCAAGAATAAGCAGGATCATGCCAAACATTTGCGATTGGTGCTCGACAAGCTCAGAGAGTATCAATTCTATGCGAAGTTCTCCAAATGTGAGTTTTGGCTCGATGAAGTTCTTTTCCTTGGTCACATCATCTCTGCCAAAGGCATCGCTGTAAACCCCGAGAAGGTGTCCGCAGTTCTGGATTGGGAACCTCCTCAAAATGTCAAGCAGCTCCGCAGTTTTCTGGGTCTTGCAAGCTATTGCCGAAGATTCGTTGAGAATTTTTCCAAAATTGCAAAGCCTCTTTCCAACCTCCTACAGAAGCATGTGAAGTATGTCTGGTCTCCTGAGTGTGACGTTGCTTTCAACACTCTCAAACAGAAACTAGTCACAGCTCCTGTCTTGACTCCTCCTGATGATTCCAAGCCGTATGAAGTTTTCTGTGATGCTTCTCTCCAAGGTCTCGGTGCCGTGTTAATGCAAGAGAAGAAAGTTGTGGCCTATACCTCCCGGCAGTTGAAGCCCAACGAGAAGAACTACCCCACTCACGATCTTGAGTTGGCGGCAGTTGTCCATGCATTGGTTACGTGGAGACATCTCTTATTGGGAAGACAAGTGGACATTTTCACTGATCACAAGAGTCTCAAGTATATCTTCACTCAGCCCAACCTCAACCTCAGGCAGACTCGATGGGTCGAAATGATTCAAGAGTACAATCCGAGTATCGAATATACTCCAGGCAAAGCAAATGTCATTGCAGATGCTTTAAGCAGGAAAGCTTATTGCAACAGCTTAATTCTCAAGCCTTTCCAGCCGGATCTTTGTGAAGCTTTCCGCAAGCTGAATCTCCAAGTTGTTCCTCAAGGCGTTCTTGCCAACCTCATAGTATCTCCTACTTTGGAAGATCAAATTCGTGAGGCACAACTCCTAGATGCCATGGTGAAGAAGGTGAAACATGGTATCGACAAGGGTCTTTCCAAATACAAGTGCTATCGCATTGATGACAGAGACACTTTGTTCTTCGAGGACCGGATTGTGGTTCCGAAAGGTGATCTAAGGAAAGTCATAATGAACGAGGCGCACAATTCTCTCATTTCCATTCATCCTGGAAGTACGAAGATGTATCATGACCTCAAGCAGTCGTATTGGTGGACTCGAATGAAGCGAGAGATTGCTCAATTCGTGAATGAATGTGATGTCTGCCGAAGAGTGAAAGCAGAACACCAACGACCAGCTGGTCTCCTCCAACCTCTTGCTATCCCAGAATGGAAGTTTGATCATATCGAAATGGACTTCGTGACTGGATTTCCCAAGTCCAAGCGTGGAAATGATGCTATCTTTGTTGTCATCGACAAGCTCTCTAAAGTGGCTCATTTCCTCCCAATCAAAGAATCCATCACAGCAGCTCAGCTGGCAGAGCTCTACACCTCCAGAATTGTCTCCTTGCACGGCATTCCACAATTGATATCTTCGGATCGTGGAAGCATCTTCACCTCTAAGTTCTGGGACTCCTTCCAGAAGGCCATGGGCACAAACATTCGCTTCAGCACAGCTTTTCACCCTCAAACTAGTGGCCAAGTCGAGCGAGTCAATCAAATTCTTGAAGATATGCTCAGGGCTTGTGTCATTTCTTTTGGCATGAAATAGGAAGATTGTCTTCCATATGCTGAATTCTCCTACAACAACAGCTTCCAAGCGAGTTTGGGCAAGGCCCCATTCGAGATTCTCTATGGCAGAAAGTGCCGTACTCCTCTCAATTGGTCAGAGACTGGTGAACGCCAACTTCTTGGCAATGACTTAATCACTGAAACTGAAGAAATGTGTAAAGTCATCCGTGATAATCTCAAAGCCGCGCAATCGCGTCAGAAGAGTTACTATGATAGTAAGCATCGTGATTTGGCATTCGAGATCGGAGACCATGTCTACCTCCGCGTCTCTCCAATGAAAGGCACTCGTCGTTTCGGTATCAAAGGGAAGCTTGCCCCTAGATACGTGGGTCCTTTCAAGATCATTGGCAAAAGAGGCGACCTCGCCTATCAACTTGAGCTTCCTTCCAACTTCGCGAACGTGCACGATGTGTTCCACGTGTCACAGCTCCGCAAGTGCTTCAAGACGCCTGAGCGCACTATCGACTTCAAAGAGATTGACCTCCAAGAAGATTTGTCTTATCATGAGCACCCAGTCGCTATTCTTGAAGAAACTGAGCGCAAGACTCGCAACAAGTCTATCAAATTCCTGAAAGTGAAGTGGTCGCACCATTCCGACCGGGAAGCCATCTGGGAACGCGAGGACCATCTCCGTTCCGAATATTCGGAGTTCTTTCAGTCCTAGATCTCGGGACGAGATCCTCTCGTAGTGGTGGAGTGTTGTAACACCCCGCATGTAACTTGCCATATTTGTAACTCCGACTCTTGCCATTTCCGGCTATGTAATATGTTTTTCCCTCCATTGTTGGGTTTTGTCTTTCGTTTTGTATTTTTTTCATGTCATGCATTTTCATATCATGTCATCATGTGCATTGCATTCGCATACGTGTTCGTCTCATGCATCCGAGCATTTTCCCCGTTGTCCGTTTTCCAATCCGGCGCTCCTATCTCCTCCGGTGCACCCCTCTTGTTTTCTTTCGTGTGCGTGTGTCAAACTTTCTCGGAATGGACCGAGGCTTGTCAAGTGGTCTTTATATACCACCCGGAGACTACCGGTTAAGTTTCGTTCCATTCGGAGGTCGTTTGGTACTCCAACGGTTAACCGGGCCTCCGCAGTGTCCATTTGATTGTCCAGCAAAACCCCCTCTAAAACCAGCCCAAAACCCACCAAACTCTCTTCCATGCTCTAGGTCGTTCGATCACGGTCGTGTGGGCGAAAACCGCACCTCATTTGGAGTCTCCTAGCTCCCTCTACCTATAAATGAGTGGGCATCCCGAAAAACGAAATCTCAGACGAAACCCTAACCCTCTCCCTCCGCGCCGCGCCGGACGCGTCCGCTCCGGCCGGACAACGTCCGCCGCGCGCCCGGCCAACCGGAGCGCGCCACGTCACTCCGCCGCCGCCCGG
>NC_057814.1:414375606-414378554 GCF_018294505.1 Triticum aestivum | reverse complement strand
GCTGGTTTTTCCTTAACTCCGGTGAGCCCCCCACCCCACCCCCTGAAAATCGATTGACCCAAAAGTCGATTCAGTCGACTGAAGTGTAGCTAAATCGGAGCAGCATCGCAAGCAAGAGCAAGAGCGAGAGCAGCAATGCGAGCAAGAGCAGACCAGGCAGGGGACCGAGAGCAAGAGCAGAGCAACAGCGCGAGCGAGAGCTAAAGCAGCAGTAGCTCCTACTTATGTGGACGTCGCTGCCGAGGGAGCGACACCGTGGAGGAAGTGGCCGGCGACGCTGCCGTGGATGGAGCCGCGCCGTGTCGGCTCGGGACCGAGCGCCGGCAGCACCGTGAGATCGAATCAAGAAGAAAATGCGGCGATTAGTGTACAACCTCTTTGGTGGCGCCGATTAGGCTATAGCTTCATCCGAGGAAACGGTGATGATGATGCTCTTCCGGTGGTGCAGGTGAAGACGGAGGTGTGGGAATGGAGGTGGCGCGAAAGACGAGGGGAACATCAGGGCAGCTCCTTGGAGGTGGAGGAGGGGGTGGCTGAACCGGCAGGACGACCGGATCGACGACGGATCCTCATCCGGTACGGTGAATGAGGGACGTCGAGGTGTTGCTGTGGACGACGTCGTCGGGGAAGAGGCTCCGGCTGGGTGGCGGACGGAGAAGGGTGTGGGGCTTCGCGGGTTTTCCCGGCCTCGGTGTACGAATGGGTGGGCGGATGGGATGGGAGTGGGGAACCATGGCTTAGGGACGCGCTTGTCCGAAATGTGGGGTAAGTTACAAAAGTACCCCCACCGATTTGAGGCGGTTCTTTCGGTTCAGGGGTATCACGGGCATTTCATGTGTCGGGATTCCACAGGAGGTGGGAGTTTTCGCACGCGTTGTAATTTTGGAATAGCAAGGCGCGGGTTGAGATGGAGGGAGTTGTCGGAGCACAACGAGACAAAGATATATCTTAAATATTTTGGGCTAACAAGGCGCGGGTTGAAATTTTCGGACAAGCCTAACGTGTACTGTGCCAAATCAATTCGCACTACAAATGTCATTCAAAACTTTGAATTCATGTTATGTTCAATTAAAATATTTCTCTACGTGTATAATGCATGCAACCTGGTACTCAAATGAACGTTTTTATTGCATTCCAAACGTATATACTACCGCTTCAATATGAACTAAATATGAAATTTTTTTCTCTATTTGAATAAGATCTACAATAATGATTGTTGTGAAGTCAAAGCATTTGAATTCGTTTCTCTCTTTTAATAAGATCTACAATCGTCATTATTGTCAAGTTAAACCATCGTTTGTGTATTATCTTCAGAGCACACCACATGATTAGTCTCGAGTTACATATGAACTATGTGTACTATATGAACTCGAACTCGATTTTTTGAATCCACTTTATGTTGATTTCAAATCATAGTACATTTCAAGCTCTAGCTAGATCTTCACAAACTAAACCATGTCTCATATGTATAATGTGTTTATCACATTATGTATGGTGCCCCGCCCCCTACGCCTACAAGTATTTAGATGTGAGTTGCAAACACCACACATTACCACAAATTCAAATAAAATGTGAGAATCTTCGATATATAGTATTGTTTAGATTGTTCGATATTTAGTTATAAGCTGCAAACGCCACACATTATCACAAATTCAAATAAAATGTGAGATTGTTCGATGTATAGTATGGTTTAGGTTGTTCGACATTTAGCTGTGAGTTGCAAACGCCATGCATTATCACATTATGGTATAACATGTGCAAAACCACAACACGCGTATCACCGCTATATTCATGCATGCATATGTTTAAAACACTATGATCTCCTATTCAAATATATGAATCCACTTTCATATCAAATTATGATCTTTATTAGTCTGTTACACCCACACAATCCTCTAACCTTTGTAGCTACCACTAACTTTGTCTCGTGCATGCACACGCCCTCCCCCTCCCTCAGCATTCTATCCATCGCACACATTCATTTTTTTTCTTTAGGTCGTTCTCCCACAGTCTCCACAACTCCTTTCCGACACACACCAATCGATAAACCTCTCCAGCGATGTCTGCCTACAACATACACACGCACCTTCAATCTCCTCCTTTATGTGTCCTTGCCTCGTGTCTCTCATACGGTCCCAGGCACGTGTAAACTCTCGCCCCTCTTTTCATCGATCTCACAACCGCACACTCCTCCCCTATCTAGCTAGTAGCTGGGCCTCTCGCACCACCTCCTAGCTCCATTCTCTCTGTCTATCCATCTCGCCGGACCTTATTTGCCTCTAACAAATGGACGTACACCGACCGATCTCCCGCTATACATATTGCTAGCTAGGTCCTGATAACTCGTTTTTCCCCGCGCGTCGATCGATCTACCTCATTAGTTATGTCTCTCCCTTCCTCCGACAAGATGGTTCCACCGATCTACCGATCTACCGATCTAGTTAGATTTGCTTACCAAACACGTGGTTCCCCTTCATCATCCATGGATGTGTCCCAACAGATCTATCACGCACAGGCACACACAGAAACACATCCCCACTCTTATCCATAATATTGCAGTTCCACCCCAGTTTGTCTAGTAGGCCTCTCCCACCATCTTCGAGAAGCAACTCCATCACCCATCCAGCACTCTACCCCTCTCCCTCCCTCTCTCTCTCTCTCCTCTCTCTCTCTGTCCCATCCTATTTCCCGTCCTTTAGTTATGTATGGATGTCGACCGATCTCCCTCAAGACATAGAAGGGTCTCTCCTTCTCAACACATATACGAGTCGTTCTACCTATATAGTTAGGCCTCTGCCTACCCCTCCCCCACCCCCTCCCACACACACACACACACCGATACATCGAGCGCTCTAGTCATGTCTCCCTGCCACACACAAACTTGACCTGTGCCCTCTGACGTTCCGGTATCTAGGTCAGTCGCCCTATATCTTTGACTTGCACACACA
>NC_057814.1:414299453-414375142 GCF_018294505.1 Triticum aestivum | reverse complement strand
TCCTCTCTCTCTCTGTCCCATCCTATTTCCCGTCCTTTAGTTATGTATGGATGTCGACCGATCTCCCTCAAGACATAGAAGGGTCTCTCCTTCTCAACACATATACGAGTCGTTCTACCTATATAGTTAGGCCTCTGCCTACCCCTCCCCCCCCCCCCCCCACACACACACACACACCGATACATCGAGCGCTCTAGTCATGTCTCCCTGCCACACACAAACTTGACCTGTGCCCTCTGACGTTCCGGTATCTAGGTCAGTCGCCCTATATCTTTGACTTGCACACACACACACACAATTTCGATGGCTCTCTTCATCGATCTCGCACCTACCCACTTGATCCTCTCTTCGACTCTATCGATATCTATGACCCCTCCCTCTCTTCTCGTGGATCGCCCGACCCTCTATATATGATATGGATAGGCCTCCATTTCACACACATTGCATGCAAAAATTTATTTGAGATGTCATCGACACATATTCCCACAAATACATTCACGAAATCAACCCCCCCAAACAAAAAACACTCACGAACGCACAAGCCATTTGTCTAGGTTTGTATCTCTCACACACACCCACGTAGGTGGGGGACATGCACAAAGAGAAGAGGTGCACGCACGGCGCACGTACTCCCGTCTCTTTCTCAACCACACCCGCGCGGGTACACAGTGGAGCTCATTTCTGTACGAAAAGGCAGCCCACGTGGTAATTTGACACGTGTACTGGTTGTTCACTAGATGGAGGAGGATCGTCTACCACGGGTGAACAAACAAATTGCGACTTGGCGCGTTATGTTAAAAAAGAGGCAAACCATGTGGGGCCTACCTTAGAGGCAAGGCTCTATACACTGGAGTACTTTTGATGTGTCCCGTCAACTCGTAGAACGAGGAGAAGCTTGCTTAGTACGCCGTCTCCCCCGCCCACGGGCGCGGTGGCTCGCAGGATGAGGTGAAGCTTGCGTACTAGTAGTAGTACTGTACGCCTTACGCCCGCTCCCTCGCCCACGCGCGCGGTGGCTCGCAGGACGAGGAGAAAATTTTACTACTCCCTCCGTTTACTCCTCGTCCCTACTAGTTAGAGAGATTATCATATTGTTTGGAATATATATGTCCTTTAGTAGATTTCAATATGAAATACTAGTACATACTCCAAACACTGATGTATATAGACGTATTTTAGAGTGTAGATTCACTCATTTTGCTCCGTATGTACCATAAAGTTGAGACACTTATTTTGGAACGAAGGGAGTACATATTTGCTATGATCTGTCAATCATTGAGATGCAATACCATGCATGTTAGTCTCCTTTGTTTTTGATGAAATGTTGCAACGGGCAACCTTGGACGCAAGATACATGTAACAGAAGCTGGAAGCTTCATAGCATTGTACTATCTCGCTGATAAATTACAGTACGTACTATACAAGTACTTCCTCCGTTCCTAAATATAAGTCTTTGTAGAGATTTCACCATGAACCATATACGGATGTATAAGATGCATTTTAAGTGTAGATTCATTCATTTTGTTCCGTATGTAGTCCACCTAGTGGAATCTCTATGAAGACTTATATTTAGGAACGGAGGGAGTACTATGTAAAGAGTTAGGTGTCGCACGGTGTCCAGAAAATATGGTGATAGTGTGAGGTGGGCCATGTAATCACTGAGCCTGCGTGTTTTCACTGCTCTTGCACTCCTCCGCCGTAAGAATGGAGAAAATTGTAATCTAGTAGTACCTCCTTTCGCCGAAAGCGTGGGACATCCAGCAGTCCTATCACCTCAGTAATAATGACCAATGAGCCGTCAAATCACATAGACCCAGCAGTAAGTTGGACGGACGAAGCAACCATCACTCTTGAATCCGCTTCTCCCTTCAACGCAGGCGCCAGTGAGAGGTCGCGTCCGCTCTGCCCGGGCATGAATGCGGCACCGATTCTTTGGAGTGGAGCTGACCGTTTTGGGCAGGAAGCGCGCGCGGGCGATGGAGGGGCTTTGGGTCGTCCAGGGTGGTCAGGAGCGTGCGTGGCAGCTGTCCGCCTGTCCCTATCGGACGCCCGGAAACGAGAGGATGCACGGCCAAAATCATACACTACACACCATCTCTCTGTAGGAGTAGGTCGATCTGTCGCTCTCTCTAACACACACATGTTGTTAAACACACACACGCACATGCACACATAGGTTCGTAGAATAGGAAAATCGTGCGAGTGCAAAGCCACAGGAAGTGAGATACAAATGGAGTACGTACAAGAAGAGAAGAGGTGACGAATATTCCATCAAACCTGGACTGAGGAGTAGTACTCCCTCCGTCTAGGTGTTAAGTCATCCTACGGAAATCAGATATTCCCAAAATGTTTAGGTGTCGTCCATTAACTTCGCATCTCAATCCCCTCCTGGCCTTGTTGCTAGCGAGCGTTGTTACTTACGGAGCGTTTGGATCCTTAGCAAGAACATCTTTTAGCATAGCCGGGCAAGGTTAGGCGTTTGGAACTGTTAAAATATGTTAGCTTTTGTGGGCCAGCTAGCTTGGGTGGGCTAGAAAAACCTTGCTAGCTCAGGAGAGCCAGATCGGCTCGCTTCCGACGGCAAACTTCGCGTAGTAGTAACATAGACTAGTAACATATGCATGTTACTAGTCCAAGTTACTCACCACTATGACCAGCCTAAGCAATGTAACCAAACGCTCCTTACTCTGCCTTGTTATCTCCCCCGGAAACCCAATGCATGGAGCGCAACTACGCGTTGATGAGTCAAGAAATCAAAGTCGGCTTGCATGCGAGTTAATACGTGGCCCTGCATGGTAGCTAAAACGGCATCTCTTAGTTGTTTGGATTAATTGTTGCGTTTAGAGACAGAAATCAGGGCTTTGATTGGAGGAATGACCGGTCAAGTTTCTCCTTCTCCAATCTGCTTGCACCTTGGTCCCGCTACACCTTCTAACGTGACTTATTACACCTAGACGGAGGGAGTCGTACGAGATATGGTGGCACACTGACTTAGGTCGAATACAAGTGCCCAAAATTGTGTGCATGTTATAATAAGGATTCACTTAAAATAGTACGTGAGCGAACAGAGGGATCAATTGGACAATGTTCCCGAGCAGTAGCGAGATGTGTGAGGTAAGATACACCGCTGGCGCTTTTAATTTTCCTTATTAATTTGTTTGTTTCACCCTCTGACTGGTGGGACCCAACGTACTACGTGGAGAGAGGTAAGGTGACTAAGGCTGCATTATTTCTGCACCACTGTGGATAGTCTTACCACCAAAGCCACATGACACGATTATGATTTAAATCCCAATGACTCCCACACACACACAAAACACGGTATGCTTGTCACACAAATGCAGGAATGTATAAAAGGTTATTTTCCTCTCGTTGAACATAACAGGAGGGTTGTGTGGCTGGTTAGCCTGTTCGCTCATCAAACTTGAGGTCTCGGGTTCGATAACTACACCTGAGCATAATTCGTGCCAGGAGGATTCTTTGACTGGTCAAAATGGATGGATACGGAGCTATACGATCTCGTAGTGACCTTATAATCACCTCATCACGTATAAGCTGCAGCCTCGGCGCTTTTTTTCTAGGGTTTGCACTCTTCACACTCTCTCCCGTATATATATACACGCTGGAGCCTCAACGCTTGTAGTTGCTCTCTTCACACACTCTCACCCTCTCCAGATCTAAACAAGACTTTGTTGCCTCTCTCTCTCCCCTCACTGCTAGTCTGCTTGTAGTTGCTCTCTTCACACTCTCTCACCCTCTCCAGATCTAAACAAGACTTCGTTGGCCTCTCTCTCCCCTCACTGCTGGTCAGAGAGCCGGCAGGATCCGTCCGCCGGGAAGGGAAGGAGGCTTAACGCTGTCGCCGTCGGCGAGGGAGGGAATCCACTACCGGCGCGGCTGTTCACTTTCACCCAGCGGCGGCGCGGGAGGGCCTCCGACCCCTTCTTCGCCGCCGTACATAGTGTGGGTCGAACGGCCTCCGTTCCCCCACCGAACCACACCCCAAGAACCTTAAGGATAATTTACTTATTCCACATGCATTGCTCTAGCTGCATGTGTCCTTTTTCCGCTTCTGCACTTGAATCTAGGTGTTGGATCAAACAGGAAAGTAGTGGGGAAAGTTGTATACCATGAATCTAGGACGTGGTTCAAAGAGGAACGGAATGGGGGAAAGTAGTGGGAAAAGTTGTATAGCATGAATCTAGGACGTGGTTCAAAAAGGAAAGGAAGGGGGAAAGTTGTATTGCATGAATCTAAGACGTGGTTCAAAGAGGACAGGAATGGGGGAAAGTAGTGGGGAAAGTTGTATAGCATAAATCTAGGACGTGGTTCATAGAGGAAAGGAAGTGGGGAAAGTACTAGTACAGACTGGCTATCCAGCACCTACGTTGGTCGAAAAGGGAAAAGAATGACAAACGCAGTACGCACACCTGTAACAAACTGATCTTTTGTTTTGGGGGACAAGGCTGTAGAGTTTGAGCAGGACTAGATTTGCTGCGCTCACATAGGGAAAGGTGTCTAAAGATAACAAAACTGGGACCAACACAAATATGCTCCTTGGTTGTTTGTTCTTTGTTGCAACAGACTGTGCATCACCCCAGTACATCAGTAGATGCACATGGTGCTGGTGCGTCCACTGTCCCGTGCAACTCTTTAGCTGTTGTTAATCTAAGGCCCTGTTTGGTTAAAAACTCCCTAGTCCCCACCTGCTTGGTTCCAGGGACTAAACATGGACTAGAGGTTATTAAATGACATGCTAAAAGACCATGTTACCCCTAGTAATGAACTAATAGAGACAAGGTGCGATGCGTGGCAGGGGCAACTGTTGGAAAAAGTCCCAAAAAGACTCTCCCTCGGGGTCTTCTTTCTTTAGTCCCAAATGCCCACTTTTAGTCCCTAAAAGTCCCTCCTGTTTGGTTTAGATGGGACTGACACGGAGTTTTTTTAGTCCCTCCACCAAAATGTCCCTGTAAAGAAACACCCTCTAATAATGCCGCTGGAAAATTGATGCAATGCCACAGTTAAAAGCAAATTACATGTTTAACGAATTTTATTGTTAATATAATCTCTCTGTTAATATTAATCAATGCCACCGTTTGAGAAATGCTACTGTCTTGCTTTCTTTCCCATTTAGATAAGGTAGATGCTTCTTTTTGTTGGCTTCTGTGTCATCCACCGTTATTGACCACTAGTTGTTTCCTTTGCACCTCTGTGTAAACAGGGTTATCTACTTCACCTCGTTGCCATTGTGACCTTTTGTTGCATTGCACAAAACACTTTTGTTTTAAGAGTGTTTTGTGCAGTTCAACCAAAATGTCACACCGACAACATTGCTTGATTGCTTGATCTTAGTGGAACTGCACAAGAGGAGATCTTACTTCCTATCCGTGTTGGCAAATTTGGTTCAGATCTTCTTCTTGTGAGTTGTTTGAATTCCGCATCATGAGAGGTCAGTACTAGCCTTCTTTCACATGATTCTGCAGTGTGCTTTCATATGTTGTGCTACTTGTACGGTAATGTTGCTTGATTTTAGTGAACTACACAAATGGAGACAAGACTTCCAATCTGTATGTGCACCGCAATATCCCATTGAGGTAAGATAAGGATATTTCACAACTGTTGGCCTATATTTTGCCACTCTCATCAGAAAATTAATGTCATTGTTTAGTGCTATACTTGTGCAACCTAATTGACATGCCAAATCTTACATTGAAGGCGAAGCTTGTCTGTAATTGAACCAAGTGATGAAGGGGAAGAACAAGCGGAAGAAAAACAAAAATCAACTCCTGGTGCTGTAATGAAGCACTGGAACTGTGATGACACAAGTAATGATATAGTTTTGCATCTTAATTTATTGCTATGGCTGGAACGAGATATTGTTTTGCCACTGATTTGATGCCACTCTTAATGTAATACATAATTATCTCTACTTGTGCAAACAGGGATCTTCTTTGAAGATACCATATATTTTAGTGGAACTGCATAAGAAGATGTTGGAAACATTAATCTAATCAAGGAGTATATAGTAAGCATGGCCACCACAGTAGATAGCAACAGATGGTTCTGGAGAAGTGCTTCATCTGTATGCTCTACACAATAAGCCTCCTGACAAAGGTTGGTACTCGCCCACTGATTTCATCCAAATGATTGAGCTTTGTCATCTCTATTGGTGTTGTGCTACTGTTTAGATATTGTCATCAAAAAGTGGTATTGTCCTTGAGAAGTGCTTCATCTGTGCTGTTTTAAATATTTCCTTTCCTTTTTTTCGAGCAAACAGGGATGCTAGCATTTAGTTATCCTCTTGTCTTTGCACAACAGGATCATCCTCCTTTGAAGAAGAATATGGAGTATGTGAAGTGACTAGTTCCGATTATGCCAGGATGAAGAAGCCCTGTCTATCTTCTCATAAGAAGGAGCAGTTGAAGGATGGTTACATTACCCCCCACAAGACCAAACTAACTTCAGCTCAGAAGGACTGACAAATCTCCATTTTCTTGCTGTGATGCGCGAGTACAATGTTGTTCTAGGATTCTTTCCGGTGAGTTCCATTTTTCTAAAAGTGTGCTCTACATGGACCATGTAGGTGCCTGTTTAAACTGTCAATTCATAGTACAATTTGCTTTATACTAATCACTTTTTTTGTATTTGTGCAAACAGGGGTGCTCAGCTTGATTTCAATGGGAACTGCACAAAATGTTCATGAATACATTGAATTTCATTTCCACCACAAGGAAGGAGGTGCCGATAAGTTCAATGTGTTGCAACATATAAGGGCGAAATCATACAAGCTACGCGCGAATTTGGTTGATTTTGGTGGAACTGCACAAAAAGAAACAGCTGGTTTATTTAGCACGAGGTGCCATGTCAATGCCCGAACTGATGGCAAACCCAGCCCATTCCACAATCGTAGGCATTTGATATTTTGGAATGGGAAAACCTTGTCAAATTTTGCTCATTGATTTTAGCAAGAAGACATGCGTTTGATATTTTCGAATGGGACGCCCTTTGCTGTCAGCAGCGTCGATCCATTTTTCTTTATTCTTTAGTTGTGAAGTAAATATTTGCTCTAACATGTGAATCACTGAGATGCATAATCATCAATTTTTTTGAATGTTCTCTATGAATTGCCAGGCCTGTGTGTTTGATTGCAATGTACAGGAACGCTAAAAAGCTGCTCAAACTCTTTGTACTCCTTCTGTTCCTTTTTACTTTGCACATTGTGAAAGTGCATTTTTTTTTCTATAAGATTGGTCAAAGTAGAGATACTTTGACTGCGAACAAAACTTGTATGCAGACTAGAAAGGACCGGAGGGAGTACATGTGAAACTGCTGCAAACGAGGTGATCACCCTGGGAATAATGCTAGTACGTATTGTTTTGCATGTTCATCCAATGCCAGTGATACAAGAATTCGAACTAATCGAAATAAATTCATTCATACGCGGTCGGATTTCATATAAACATGCCGGATTTCATTACATTTCATACATTCTTCAACTAAAAAGGGGTGCGCTGGAGGTATAACTAATTAACTGAAGCTACCCACCTATGTCCGGCTGAGCCGAACAGAAGCTTCAGTGACTTAACTGCTGGTGCAGTTGCGTAACTGACATGTGGCCCAGACGCCTATTGGGCCCACGTGTCAGTCAGCCAACTGCACCACCAGTTAAGTAGAAGCAGCGTCCTTCTCCAACATAGCTCTCCGACTGCACGTCGCCGCCAAGAAGCTAACCGGCCGTCAGTGGTCAACCCGCCTAGCTTGTCATAACGATTAGGGCAACTTGGAGCCCAATGATCAGGATCCCCACATTACAAACACCTTTCTTCTTGTCATTCTTCTTCTTGAGGTTCGTGTGTTGCACAGCCTTGTTCTTCCCATCAAACTTTGCTTTACCATCAAACTTGCCCTTGTTCTTGAACTTGTGGGGCTGGAAGTTCTTCTTCTATACCAGATTGGCACTAGATCCTCCCTCAATTCCTCGAGCATGTGTGTCCTTTGCTCTCGCCTTTTCTTCCACATCAAGAGTGCCAAGGAAGCTTAGTGATGATACCTCTGGCAACAAACTTGTCCGGTAGCATACAACTGAAGTGCTCAAGTTCTCTAGCAAATGACTGTATCTCATGAGCTTGCTCAACCACGGAGTGCTCTTCAATCATCCTGTAATCATAGAATTGCTCCATGATGTACAGCTTAGTGCCAGCAACCGGAGGGTAGCAGCGGTGGCCTTACTTGGACCCGAGCGGCGGCGACCTACCGTGTTCTACTCTTCCTCGTTTTCTGTGTGGCGCGACCTCGTTGGCAGCGGGGCGGGGCCTCGGTGGAGCCGGCGATGTCCTCTGTCTCGTTGTCGGCGGGCGGTGCCTCGGCGGAGCGGGGGAAATCCTCCCCCTCGTTGCCGGCAGGGTGGGGCCTCGGCGGAGCCGGCGGTGTCCTCTGCCTCGTTGTTGGCGCCGCGGGGCCTCGGCGTCGCAGGGCCTCATCGACGCCAGCGGAGCGGGGACTCGTCGGAGCCGGCATTGTCCTCTGCCTCGTCCTCGGTCTCGCCAAACAGCGCCTCGCCCGCTTCATCGCCCTCTTTGTAGGCGGCCTCAGCCTCCGCCACCTGCATGTGGTACCGCCAGCGCTCGAGGCGGCCCTCGCAGGTGGAGCGGTATGAGTCGAGCAACACCTCCTGCTCCGCCCGCTCCGCGGCGATCTGCTCCTCCGCCTGCAGGTGCTCCTGGAGGAGATGGTGGTTGTAGGCGGCGTTGGCCTACGCCTCCCGGAACTGCTCCTCACGCTTCTGCCTCACCATGTCCATATATTGGGCACGGGCCTCGCTGATGGTCATGGTGCAATGCACCAGCGAGGATGGCGCGGAGGAGGGGGTTGGCGCCGGATCGTCGACTACCATGTTCTTTATTGGGACGTCATCGTCCTCCGGCTGCCTGCCGGCCAGCCAGTCGGCAAAAATGGCAGCCATCTCCTTGTGGTCCATCGTACGCCCGTCCCGAAGAGCGCTGGAGCGCGAGGAAGCCATGCTGGGCAGTAGTGGTGTGGACAGAATAGGAACGGATGCAGATGACTGCGGCTATAGCCGGCGCAGCAGTTTATATAGCAACGATGGGCGGCGGAGGGACGGACGTGTGGCGCCAGAGTAGCCGCCTCGGCAACCGCGTATCATTAATGTGGGCGACAGAAGGACGGACGGACGACACTTGTGTCATTTGAAGGCGGAGCAATCGCAGGCACCGGGAAGCGGGGCGGGCGGCGCTGACCGTTTCAGGCAGAAAGCGCGCGCGGGCGAGGGAGGCGGTCTGGGTGGGCCAGGGCAGTCAGACTCGTGCTTGGCAGTGGGTCGGTCCAGTAGTCGGACATGCTAGCTCACCAGCTACCTCGCCGAGCTGAGCGACGACAATCAGACGATGGACGTAGCTTCCGACCAGGAGCCGGCGCCACTGTCCAAGCCGGTTCATGCCGTGTTCACCATAGAGCAGGTGCGGCCGCACTTCGACGCCCTAATGGTGGAAGAGCTACCAGCGCAGGAGGACCTGTGCTGCAACCTCCGTCTCCTCAACGAGCACCGGTGAACAAGCGAACGACAATGTCGTCACGGACATGTGGCCCTATGATCCTGGCTTCCCGAATGAGCAGCGGGCGCTGTATCAGACCATCCGTAGGGCCCGCGAGGCCCTCTCCGTCGTCCTTCGAGTTGTTGCGCTCGCCGTGGCGCCGCTGTCTCGCGTTGTCAACATGGTCAACGGACATGAGGATGAGGAGATGACTTTACTTGGAGAGGATGACAGTGGGGACCCACCAGGGCCATAGCCGCACGTACGCAAGTGCCTCCTTATTAGTATATAAAACTATTTTTTTTGCTTCCTCCTGGTTTCCTGACATCACGGTCCCACACCATTGTCAACCTATGTAGTCAATAAACGAGAGAATTGCACAAGAAGCGGCCGACAGCTGGGACCAAGCAGCTCGAGCAGTATTTGTGTTTTTGAGGTGTGAGCACTGCAGAGTTTTTCTTGAGCGATGTTTAGCCCAGATATTAATTTTTCTCCTCTGAACAACAACGAAAACATCGCTGCAGCTATTAACTGGGCGGGCTATGGCCCGTCTAGCCCAGGCCAGATATCCAGCCCAGATATTAATTTTTTTCAAGCTGAAAATGGCTAGCCCAGCTATATTTTTTTAGGAATATCCAGGCCAGGTCAAGTTGTTATTCTCCGCCCCGCTGGGCTGCAAATCTTTCCTAGGAGGGATGCATTAGGCTTAACAAGAAAATGGGATTTAAGAAATAATAAATGGGATGTAATTATAAAAACTGGGCAGTAACTATAAAAATGCACCAAACACGTAATTACTTTATAAAATATTATTTTTGGATATTGAAAATTTTAATTTCATTAATTGTTGCGAGCGCAATGTTTCATTGGATTTTTACGTAATATAAATTTATATTGAAATTGTATTTAATCTGACTAGAAATTTCGAGAAAAAAATATTTTGGATCCCATCAAAATGTGGGAAATTTTATTGAATTCTGTTTTGAACGGTCGGTTGAAATGGGATGTACTTTTAACAAACTGTAAATGGGCTGTAGTAAATTCTATTAGAATTCAAAAATTGGTTGCACATTCTTACAAATCTCAAATGGGCTATAAGTTCTCTGCCACACACTTGTGGCCTTACTAAGTTGACGCGTCCCCTAAAAAAGAGAGTTGACGCGTATGCAAGGCTTTGTCAACTTATAGTCAACACACGGTTCTAGCAGCGGTGGCCGTTGGATGTCCATCCAACGGATGCCGTGCTTCTTCTTCAATCTCGGATATTCTAGCTTCACCCGCCCAAAAAATGATTCCTCCCCCTGACATCTGGGGCGCACCGTTTCGGAAGATGACCTGTGGGCCTACTAAGTTGACGCGTACCAAGGGCTTTGTCAACTTAGTCAATATAAACGATTCTAGCTGCAGTGACCGTACGATGTCCATCCAACGGCCGTCATGCTTCTTCAACCTCTGGTCTTCTTGCTCCAGCCGCCCAAAGTAGTGCCGGTCATGCCGCCTGCTCCTGCCTCCCGTGGCCGGCTGTGCTGTCGCGGAGGCCTCATCGCCCCCTACTACTCCCACCGCTGGCCAGGCCATCCTTCCACTCACCCACACCCCCTGTTATTCTGCGGCGACGGCAGCCTCACACCGCAGCCGAACTAGTGAACCCTCGTACTCCTCTCCACGTGGGTATCCCCTGTCGCGTCTTCCCCGGCTCCGCGTCGTCCCCTTCCTAGGCCTCACCGTCGTCCACCGCCGTGGTGCTCTCGGCGCGGCGTGGTCAATGTGGTTAACGACCGACTTCCGTCGGAAGAGTACTGTACGTGGAGAGGCTGATAACTGGGTCCACGGCCGCAGCAAGGAAGTGCCTCCTTATTACGCGCAAAATAATTATTCCTCCACCTGATAGCGGGGACCCACCGGATGGGCCACCATATTTCGCGAAAAAAACGTTTCCCCTTACTGCTGGGACCCACCAGCTACATCTTCACACGCAAGGAAGTGCGTCCGGGCAAAAAAACCAATTCGCCCCCTGACTGTTGGGACCCACCAGCTACATCTTCGCACGCAAGTGCCTGACAGTCGGGACCCACCTGGTCGAAGCGTACGTAGCGTTGTCATTCTGGTCGCGAACATGTACGTACATACTGGTCGATGTAGAGGCGTGCACGTGTCGTAGTAGAGGCGCGCACGTAGCATGTACACGTACGTACATCGGCCAGGGTGCAAGAAAGTAAATACGGCCACGTACGTACATACGGGCGGGGTCTCAAGCGCCTACTCGCGCGTACGTACGGCCAGGGCTCGTGTACATGGCTGGGTTGGAATGGAGAAACAGCGTCGTCGTCGTGTTCATGGGGAGCCAACCGGCTGGGTCGGAACGGAATGCGTCGTCGTGTTCATCGGGAGGGCTTGGACGGAACAACCGATGGAAACGAGGCCTGGCGTACCATAGAACGGAGGAAACGGCCTTGTGTTCGACCGGCCACGGTCGAAACGGGATCATGTTCATCGGGAGGGGTCTGGCGTACTGCAAAACGGAGGAAACGGACCTCCTACGGTCAAAACGGGGGTCCTATTGATCGGGAGGGGTGTGGCGTATCGCAAAACGGAGGAAACGGACTTGTGTTGGAGCGCTACGGTCGAAACGGGGGTCCTGTACATCGGGAGGGGTGTGGCTACCGCAAAACGGGACTCCACGGGATACTGTTCATCTCCACCGTCGACCCCCTCCAGCCTCCACGGGCTACTGTTCATCCAGCGTCGACCTCCTCCAGCCTCCACCTGCAACTGTTCATCCACGGGCTCCTGTTCATCCAGCCTCCGCCGCGCGCTACTCGACCGGGTACTGTTCAACCAACCCTCTCCATGGGCTCTGCTACCTCTTGAGCACTGCGTTGGTTTTCCCTTGAAGAGGAAAGGGTGATGTAGTAAAGTAGCGTAAGTATTTCCCTCAGTTTTTGAGAACCAAGGTATCAATCTAGTAGGAGACCACGCTCGAGTCCCACGCACCTACACAAACAAATAAGAACCTCGCAACCAACGCGATAAAGGGGTTGTCAATCCCTTCACGGTCACTTACGAGAGTGAGATCTGATAGATATGATAAGATAATATTTTTGGTATTTTTATAATAAAGAGAAATAAAGATCCAAAGTAAAATAAACAGCAATAGAAATAGCTAAGTGTGGGAAGATTAATATGATGGAAAATAGACCCGGGGGCCATAGGTTTCACTAGTGGCTTCTCTCAAGAGCATAAGTATTACGATGGGTGAACAAATTACTGTCGAGTAATTGATATAATTGAGCATAGTTATGAGAATATCTAGGTATGATCATGTATATAGGCATCACGTCCGTGACAAGTAGACCGAAACGATTCTGCATCTACTACTATTATTCCACACATCGACCGCTATCCAGCATGCATCTAGAGTATTAAGTTCATAAGAACATAGTAATGCTTTAAGTAAGATGACATGATGTAGTGGGATAAACTCATGCAATATGATATAAACCCCATCTTTTTATCCTCGATGGCAACAATACAATACGTGATGTTTCCCTTTCTGTCACTGGGATCGAGCACCGCAAGATTGAACCCAAAGCTAAGCACTTCTCCGTAGATTTAATGATGTTCTTATTCTTGCAAATAGGAATTATGTGCCCATGGATTTTATTGTTCTTGATATTGATTGCAATCCGCCTTGTCCAATTATTCTTGGTAGACCGTTTTTACGCACTATCGGTGCCGTGATTGATATGAAAGAAGGGAATATTATGTTCCAATTTCCTTTGAGGAAGGGTATGGAACACTTTCCTAGAACAAGAATTAAGCCACCTTATGAATCAATCATGAGGGCATCTTATGGATCTTGAACCAAAGATGACAAAACTTAGATCCTTGCTTTATGCCTAGCTAAGGGCGTAAAACTATAGCGCTTGTTGGGAGGCAACCCAATGAATAAATTTTATTTTTGCATTTTGCTTTCTGTTCTTTAGTGTTAGCACAATTATGCGACAGTTATGATTGTGTTTTTTGTGTTTTAGTTAGTGTTTGTGCCAAGTAGAACCAATAGGATCTTCTTGGGTGATAGTTGTTTGATCTTGCTGAAAAAGACACAAACTTTGCGCTCACGAAAACAATTCTCATTTTTTATCAGAAAGAGCTTTTGCCCTGATTCTTTTTGCAGAAGATTAATATACAAATTACCCAGGTCGTCCTAGTTTTTCAGAATTTGTGGAGTTCCATAAGTATTCGAACAAATCAGATTGCTACAGACTGTTCTGTTTTGACAGATTCTGTTTTCTTTGTGTTGTGTGCTTATTTTGATGGCTATATGGTTTTCTTTGATGGGTTTTTGCCATAGAAAAGTTGGAATACAGTAGATATAATACAAAAACAAAATATGAATTGGTTTGATACAGCACTTATAGTAGTGATTTATTTTTCTTACACTAACGGATCTCACGAAGGTTTTGTTGAGTTTTGTGTGATTGAAGTTTTCAAGTTTTGGGTTATCTTACGATGGATGAAGGAAGGATAGAAGAGCCTAACCTTGGGGATGCCCCGGAATCCCAAGCTATTATCCAATAATGAGCAATCAACTAAGCTTGGGGATGCCCCCGAGTGGCATCCCCTCTTTCTTCCAACGGCTATCGGTATTTTACTCGAAGCTATATTTTTATTCGTCACATGATATGTGTTTTGCTTGGAGCGTCTTGTATGATATGAGTCTTTGCTTGTTTTATTTTGTGTTTTAAGTCATCAATCCTTTCTGGACACACTCATTTTAGAGAGCCAAAATTATGTCATGACTTGTTAGAATTGCTCTCTATGCTTCACTTAATTTTTTATGAGCTATGGACTTGCTCTAGTGCTCCACTTATATCTTTTTGAGCATGGTGTGCTTTAGTATTTTTGAATAAATGCTCTCTTTCTTCACTTAGATTTATTTGAGAGTTATTAAAATTTTCAAGAAATTCTCTCTTGCTTCACTTAAATTATTTTGAGAGAAAGAAAGAAGTATGCTCATGATCTTCACTTATATTTGTTTGAGCTTATGAAAAGCAACACATGAAAATTAGTCCCAAAGTGATAGATATCCAAGAAGGATATAATAAAAACTTTCATGAAGATCATTGGACAAAATAAACTTGATTCTTAGTAATAGTTTTGAGATATGATGATGTGATATGTGAGTTATGTTGATGAGTAATTATGCTTTAGTAAGAATATTGGTGTTAAGGTTTGTGATTCCCTATGCAAGTACGAAAGTCAATAGTCATGCAATGAAATTATATCCTACTTATGGTGCATTATTAGGTGTTATTTATGCTTGATGCTTGCTTATGAGATTATCCGTCTCTTGGTTGGTCGCTTCTCAATCTTTTGCTAGCCCTCATTTTGCATCAAGTATGATCTCTACTTGTGCATCCAAAATCCTTTAAACCAGTTTTGCCACATGAGTCCACTATATCTACCTATATGCAGTATTCTTTTGCCGTTCTAAGAAAATTTGTGTGTGCCATCTCTAATTTTCAAAATAAACTTCTATTTTGTGTGTTTGTTTCGCTCGCGGAGCGGTGAGGGGTGGCTAATATTTTCCATGCTAGATGTGTTATTCTCAAGATGAGCGTTTATTCACTTGTCATTGCACGAGAGTAAGGCAAAGGTTTTAGGGATGCCCAGTCCCGAAATGCAAAAATGAATTTACTTTATGTTGTCA
Source organism: Triticum aestivum (assembly GCF_018294505.1). Lineage (NCBI taxonomy): Eukaryota > Viridiplantae > Streptophyta > Magnoliopsida > Poales > Poaceae > Triticum > Triticum aestivum. Next base: position 414,359,878 of record NC_057814.1, on the reverse strand, counting down.
AATAATAAATTCCTTGGAAAGTGTTGGTATGGAGGGCACCCGTAGATACGGTTAGCCATGGAAAGTGAAAGTATGGTGGAAAAAGGAATAAACTTTATTTTATGTTTGGGAACCGCCTATGGCATATCTAGCATGGAAAGTGTTGGGAACTCTAAGTCGTTTTCGTTGGTGGGATGGATACACCTCCCAAAATGTTTTTTATCCCTATTTTTCGCTTTGAGCTCTGGCACCTCTACAAATCCCTATTTCCCTCTGCGAAGGGCCTTTCTTTTACTTTATGCAATTTTTATTTTGAATTTTGAGTCTCCATTTTCTCTTACAAAAGCACCAACTAGGAGGCAATATGATCGTACTTAAGTATTGGGTGTAGCTAATATTCGAGTGTGTTTCACGAATGGATCAATGGTTGAGCATGATGGGCTAGGGATAACTTATTTTAGCATTGATATTTTGAAAGACATGGTTGCTTGTTGATATGCTTGAGTATCTAAATTATTATGTCAAAACTAGACTATTGCTTTCAATCACATAAAAGTCCAAATGTCCATGCTATAAAGTAAAGAGTATGATATGACATGTTAGGCAGCATTCCACATCAAAAAATCTGTTTTTATCACTTACCTACTCGAGGACGAGTAGGGAGTTAAGCTTGGGGATGCTGATACGTCTCCAACATATCTATAATTTTTTATTGTTCCATGCTGTTATATTATCAATCTTGGATATTTTATAATCATTTTATATCATTTTTTGGTACTAACCTATTGACATAGTGCCAAGTGCCAGTTGCTGCTTTTTCCATGTTTTTTACATCGCAGAAAATCAATATCAGACGGAGTCCAAATGCCACGAAACTCCATGGAGAATTTTTATGGGCCAGAAGGAACACAACAGGACCTGGCTGCGCCTGGGGGTGCCCCGAGGGGGCACAACCCACCAAGGCGTGGCAGGAGGCCCAGGCGCGCCCTGGTGGGTTGTGCCCACCTCGGGTGCCCCCGGACCGCCTCTTTGCTCTATAAATACCCCAATGTTCCAGAAATCCTAAAGGCATCGACGAAATATTCATCCAACCGCCGCAGAGTCCAGAACCACCAGATCCAATCTAGACACCATCTCGGATGGGGTTCACCACCTTCATTGGTGCCTCTCCGATGATGCGTGAGTAGTTCTTTGTAGACTGATACGTCTCCAACGTATCTATAATTTTTGATTGCTCCATGCTGTATTATCTACTGTTTTGGACATTATTGGGCTTTATTATTCACTTTTATATTATTTTTGGGACTAACCTATTAACCGGAGGCCCAGCCCAGAATTGCCTTTTTTGCCTATTTCAGAGTTTCGCAGAAAAGGAATATCAAACGGAGTCCAAACGGAATGAAACCTTTGCGAACGTGATTTTTAGGAAGAATATGATCCAGGAGACTTGGACACCACGTCAAGAACAAAAGAGGAGGCCACGAGGTAGGGGGCGCGCCTACCCCCCCCCCCAGGGCGTGCCCTCCACCCTCGTGGGCCCCCTGTTGCTCCACCGACGTACTCCTTCCTCCTATATATAGCTACGTACCCCCAAACGATCAGAGACGGAGCCAAAAACCTAATTCCACCGCCGCAACCTTCTGTACCCACGAGATCCCATCTTGGGGCCTGTTCCGGAGATCCGCCGGAGGGGGCATCGATCACGGAGGGCTTCTACATCAACACCATAGCCCCTCCGATGAAGTGTGAGTAGTTTACCTCCCTTCCGGTCCATAGTTAGTAGCTAGATGGCTTCTTCTCTCTTTTTGGATCTCAATACAATGTTATCCCCCTCTCTCGTGGAGATCTATTCGATGTAATCTTCTTTTGCGGTGTGTTTGTTGAGACCGGTGAATTGTGGGTTTATGATCAAGATTATCTATGAACAATATTTGAATCTTCTCTGAATTCTTTTATGTATGATTGGTTATCTTTGCAAGTCTCTTCGAATTTTCAGTTTGGTTTGGCCTACTAGATTGATCTTTCTTGCAATGGGAGAAGTGCTGAGCTTTGGGTTCAATCTTGCGGTGTCCTTTCCCAGTGACAGTAGGGGCAGCAAGGCACGTATTGTATTGTTGCCATCGAGGATAACAAGATGGTTTTTTTATCATATTGCATGAATTTATCCGTCTACATCATGTCATCTTGCTTAAGGCGTTACTCTGTTTTTATGAACTTAATACTCTAGATGCATGCTGGATAGCGGTCGATGAGTGGAGTAATAGTAGTAGATGCAGGCAGGAGTCGGTCTACTTGTCTCGGACGTGATGCCTATATACATGATCATACCTAGATATTCTCATAACTATGCTCAATTCTGTCAATTGCTCAATAGTAATTTGTTCACCCACCGTAAAATACTTATGCTCTCGAGAGAAGCCACTAGTGAAACCTATGGCCCCCGGGTCTATCTTCATCATATTAATCTTCCAGTACTTAGTTATTTCCTTTGCTTTTTTACTTTGCTTTTATTTTACTTTGCATCTTTATCACAAAAATACCAAAAATATTATCCTATCATATCTATCAGATCTCACTCTCGTAAGTGACCGTGAAGGGATTGACAACCCCTTATCGCGTTGGTTGCGAGGATTTATTTGTTTTGTGTAGGTGCGAGGGACTCGCGCGTAGCCTCCTACTGGATTGATACCTTGGTTCTCAAAAACTGAGGGAAATACTTACGCTACTTTGCTGCATCACCCTTTCCTCTTCAAGGGAAAACCAACGCAGTGCTCAAGAGGTAGCAAGAAGGATTTCTGGCGCCGTTGCCGGGGAGGTGTACGCAAAAGTCAACATACCAAGTACCCATCACAAACCATTATCTCCCGCATTACATTATTTGCCATTTGCCTCTCGTTTTCCTCTCCCCCACTTCACCCTTGCCGTTTTATTCGCCCTCTCTCTTTTCCGTTCGCCTTCTTCCCGTATGTATATTTTTTTGTGTTTCCTTGTGCCTTCTATATGCTTGCATCTTCGCTTGCTGAAAATCTATTGATATGGATCCACTTAAAGTGTTCTACTTGGATCATCTTCGATCCTTATGCGCTCGTGCTGAAACCCCAACTAGCCTAGTTGATGGGAAATCTTTAGATGAGCATGCTCATTTTGTGCGTCATCGTTTGTCTGAAAAAGGGAAGCTCTTATGGTATCATATAAATATTTTGCTATGCTATGCTTGGAATCGTTTGTGAAATTTGTGATTTTACTTGTTGCTCTAAGAACCCTAAAAAACACATTCCCTACCTATGTGAGTTTAATGATAATGAAATCTTATCTTCTTATGCGAAGGGTGTTTATAGCTACTATGATATCGAACAAATTGAAGAATTTGTCGTTTTTAAGGGTGCTCATGAAGTTGCTTCTTTGATTGTAAAGTATGATTTTACTCTCAACAAATCTGAAAATTCCGTCATACTTAAATATTGCAATGAAAACTTTGCTCATAATGTCTATGTCCAAGAATTTATTGAAAGAATGACCGTTGCTTTGGAAGAAAATAATGATATGCATGAATCTATAGATAATGATGATTCCGATGATTTGGTTGAAATATCCCTTGATGAACATGATGCTTGCTATTCTTGTGGCCATGATGCCAATATTTATGAAGACGAATTTGCTATAGTTCCTTATGTTAAAAATGAGATTGTTGCTATTGCACCCATGCTTGATAGTTCCCTCGATGAAAAGCATGATTTCAATGATTTTACTATAAATTCTCTTGATGTCAATTGTGCTAATAATATGCAAAACCCTAAGCTTGGGGATGCTAGTTTTGCTACTTGTTGCAATGATCATGATTGGGGTGATTCTTCTTATGATCTTGAAAATTTATTTAATCCCCATGATGAATATGAGATTGAGATTATTGTTTGCAATAATATTGAAAGTGGGTTTGGAAGAGTGTCAACTTTAGATCCCACATATTTGGAGAATATTCAATCTTATGAAATTTTTGATAAAAGTGGGTTTGGAGAGGTCATGACTTTAGTTAATGTTAATCCCACTATTTCGGAAGAGTGTCAACTTTGCATGCATGTGGATCGTGTTGAAAATATTTTATGTGATAGCTATTTTGTTGAATTTGCTTATGATCCCACATGTAATTATTATGAGAGAGGAAAATATGGTCGTAGAAATTTTCATGATAATAAATTACCTCTCGTTATGTTGAGATTGCTATTGTTTATTTCCGCTTCCTTGCATATGCTAGTTTTTGCTTGCTATGATAATTTGTTTGCCTATAAGATGCCTATGCATAGGAAGTATGTTAGACTTAGATATGTTTGTCACGTGTTTCATGATGCTCTCTTTGTGCTTCAATTCTTGTCTCTCATGCGAGCATCATTAAAATTATCTATGCCTAGCTAGGGGCGTTAAACGATAGCGCTTGTTGGGAGGCAACCCAATTTTATTTTTAGTTTTTTGCTTTTTGCTTCTGTTTAGGAATAAATATTTGATCTAGCCTCTGGTTAGATTTTTTTTATGTTTTAATTAGTGTTTGTGCCAAGTTTAACCTATAGGATCTCCTTGGATGATAGTTATTTGATCTTGCTGAAAATTCCAGAAACTTTCTGTTCACGAAAATAATTGTTAAAAATCGCCAGAACGTGATAAAATATTTATTCCAATTTCTGCTGATCAATAAAAAAAATTCTAGGTCTTCCTAGTTTGGCTGAATTTTTGGAGTTCCAGAAGTTTGCGTTAGTTACAGATTACTACAGACTGTTCTGTTTTTGGCAGATTCTGTTTTTCGTGTGTTGTTTGCTTATTTTGATGAATCTATGGCTAGTAAAAGAGTTTATAAACCATAGAGAAGTTGGAATACAGAAGGTTTAACACCAATATAAATAAATAATGAGTTCATTACAGTACCTTGAAGTGGTCTTTTGTTTTCTTTCGCTAACGGAGCTCACGAGATTTTCTGTTGAGTTTTGTGTTGTGAAGTTTTCAAGTTTTGGGTGAAGGATTTAGATGGATTATGGAACAAGGAGTGGCAAGAGCCTAAGCTTGGGGATGCCCATGGTACCCCCAAGATAATCTAAGGACACCATAAAGCCAAAGCTTGGGGATGCCCCGGAAGGCATCCCCTCTTTCGTCTACTTCCATCGGTAACTTTACTTCGAGCTATATTTTTATTCACCACATGATATGTGTTTTGCTTGGAGAGTCTTATATGATTTGAGTCTTTGCTTTTTAGTTTACCACAATCATCCTTGCTGTACACACCTTTTGATAGATCCATACATGATTTGGAATTTGTTAGAATACTCTATGTGCTTCGCTTATATCTTTTGAGTTATATAGTTTTGCTCTAGTGCTTCACTTATATCTTTAAGAGCATGGTGGTGGATTTGTTTTATAGAAACTATTTATCTCTCATGCTTCACTTAGATTATTTTGAGAGTCTTTAATATCATGGTAATTTTATTAAATAATCCTAATATGCTTGGTATTCAAGATTAGTAAAAACTTTCTTATGAGTGTGTTGAATACTATGAGAAGTTTGATGCTTGATAATTGTTTTGAGATATAAAGATGGTGATATTAGAGTCATGCTAGTTTAGTAGTTGTGAATTTGAGAGATACTTGTGTTAAAGTATGTGATTCCCGTAGCATGCACGTATGGTGAACCGTTATGTGATGAAGTCGGAGCATAATTTATTTATTGATTGTCTTCCTTATGTGTGGCGGTCGGGGACGAGCGATGGTCTTTTCCTACCAATCTATCCCCCTAGGAGCATGCGCATAATATTTTGCTTTGATAACTTGTAGATTTTTGCAATAAGTATATGAGTTCTTTATGACTAATGTTGAGTCCATGGATTATACGCACTCTTCTTCCTTCCACCATTGCTAGCCTCTCTAATACCGAGCACTTTTCGCCGGTATCATACACCCACCATAAACCTTCCTCGAAACAGCCACCATACCTACCTATCATGGCATTTCCATAGCCATTCCGAGATATGTTGCCATGCAACTTTCCACCGTTCCGTTTATTATGACACGCTCCATCATTGTCATATTGCTTAGCATGATCATGTAGTTGACATCGTATTTGTGGCAAAGCCACCGTTCATAATTCTTTCATACATGTCACTCTTGATTCATTGCATATCCCGGCACACCGCCGGAGGCATTCATATAGAGTCATATTTTGTTCTAAGTATCAAGTTGTAATTGTTGAGTTGTAAGAAAATAAAAGTGTGATTATCGTAGAATTGTCACGGCAGATGTCCTCGAGCTAGGACTTAGTCGTGGAGCCATCGCAGCTAGGAAGCTTGAAGGGGTTAATGCGGGACAAGGAACACGAGGGTTTATACTGGTTCGGCCCCTTACGGTGAAGGTAAAAGCCTACGTCCAGTTTGAGGTGGTATTGATTAAGGTTACGATCACCAGGGAGCTAAACTGCTATGCCCGGCTCTCGATGAGATTGTTCTCGCCCCCAAACCGCTGCCGGGTCGTCCCTTTATATAGGGAGGCTGACGCCCAGCAGTTCTCAGAGCCCCGGCAGGCTCATAAGAGTGTCCGGCTCGGACTCTCGACTACTCTTGCCTTACACTACAAGTTCTACCATAATAATGATTGTAACTACGGGCCTTAAGCCATATCCGGGTCCTAAGCCCGTCTTTGGCCCACCGTCTTTAAGCTCGGCGCCGGGCTTCTAGCAATGACCATATGAGTAACCCGGCCCCTCCTGGCGGGTGACTCTAAGGTCTATATCCTCAACATTAGGCCCCAGATTGATTTGAGCCGGCTCATGTCAATCTTCCATTCCTTCGACAGAAAACCTCCGGCTTACAATTGTGTGAAGGCCATAACCCGGCGTGACGTCATCCTCTGGACTCCGGATAATCCGCCGTGACGTCATCTTCCATTAAGCCCGTTTTTTACTCCGCCAGATCCACAACGGATCTTTACCTTTACTGTCATCCCGAAAATCGAGGCGTTTAGTGGGGAGATAACCACGCCGTGGTCTCCTTGATTCTCGCGCCCACTTATGAGCTCGCCCTTATAAATAGGCCGGCCCGACGGGCCTTTCTCACTCTCCTTCCTCTGTCGTCTCCTTCCTCTCACTGTCCCGTGCTGCTCGAGCTCCGCCGCCGTCGCCGCCGCGGGTCTTCTCGTCGTCACCAGCTCAGGCCGCTGCATCACCCTGATCTGACCAGAGAAACGCGACGACCTCCGCGACTCTCCAGCCCCTGTAAGTCCTGCTTGTCCTGTAGAATAGATCTGCCGTAGGGTTCGTCCGCGTTCTTCGTGTTCGTCACCATCGCCCAGAAGCTCCGGTAGTTTTCTTTTTTACTGCTCCTTTTTGATCTTAGCCCGTATGGAACCATTGCGGTAGATGTTTTAGCACCCATTTCAAACACAGGTAGACTTATGTTCACTGCATAAAGGCCTCATTCGAGCTCAAGAACTCCCCTGCATCTGCCTTTAGGTCTAGAGATTTTCTTTTTACCCGACCATTTTGATCCAAAATATTTACCGTAAAGTGTGAAACCTGTTTTCACCACACTTAGTAAAAAACTGCCCCCATTGAGCCATGGCGGTTTACATTTCCGGCTTAAAGAAACCACGCGCCGTAGAACCTTCCGACTTAAAGGAGACCATGCACCATAGAATTTTCCGGCTCATCTGTGATAAGGCCGTAGACAATCGAATTACTCTCAATACTTCAGGCGGCTTAAATAGCCCAGTGTACTTAGATATATGTCATTAGTCCCCTCCGTAAGCCGCCACTTAATACTGAATTACAACTTTCCTCCGGCTTATACTTAAACCGGACGTTTCCTTTTATCATAGGCTGCCGACTTTCACCATGCCTCCCAAAGCTCCTAAAGCCTCTATCACTTGCAATTGGATGAGGTCCAATGTCACCAACGAAACGCTAGCAGAGTTTGTCAAGTCCGGCCACCTGCCAAAGAAGGATGTCATGTCCTACCGCGCCCCTGACCCGTCAGAAGAGAGACCACAGCCAAAGGACGGGGAGGTGATCATTTTTGCGGATCACATGAGCCGGGGCTTCACACCGCCCGGCTCAAAGTTTTTCAGAGACGTTCTGAATTTCTTCGATCTGCGGCCTCAGGACATAGGACCCAACTCAGTGTCCAATATCTGCAACTTCCAAGTGTTCTGCGAGGTTTACCTTGGAGAAGAACCTAGTCTGCTGCTCTTCAGAGAGATTTTTTACTTGAATCGCCAGAACGAGTGCGCCAACGGGCCAAGTTTGGAGCTAGGCGGCATCTCCATTCAGAGACGGAGAGACTGTCTTTTCCCTTATGCCGAGCCGCCGAGTCACCCAAAGGACTGGAACATGACTTGGTTCTATTGCCAAGACACGTCACCGGCTGATGAAAGTCCGCTGCCCGGCTTTCGCCCATCGCGTCTGGAGTCAACACACCCACTGTCAGACAAGCTGACTCCAGCGGAGCGCCAGCCTCTGCTCCCCACCATAAACAAGATCAAGGCTCTCCTGGGCAATGGTCTCAACGAAATCGATTTGGTCCGGGTCTGGATCTCCTGGCGGGTGATCCCATTGAGCCGCCGCCCCGGCTTAATGTGCGAGTACACGGGCCGAAAGGATGACCCTCAGAGACACAGCCGCAACGATCTTCCTGAAGATGTTGCAGAGGAGATGACCAAGGCTCTTTTAAACGAGAGCCTAGCAGACTACGGAAGGACCGGGTTAGCCTCCTTCTGCAAGACCAACCCAGCCCCAGCGGTAAGCCGCCAATCTGAACATCCTATCTTCTTCTGTATATAACTTTCATCTGAATCGTTTGAAGAAATCATCATTGTATTTTTCAGGATGACGACAAGTTCTGGCGGGTCAAATATGACCATGAGGCGGCCAAGAAGGCCAGAAAGGCGAAGAAAGCCGCCAAAAAAGCCCGCTCCCCGTAAGAAGGGAAGTAGGCCAACTGCTTCGGAGCTGATGCAACTAAGCGACAGCTCCGAGTCAGAGGTAACCCCTGAACCTGTAAGCTCTTTGTTATGTTTTATTGTTTATTTCTGTCCGCCTTACCAACACTTGTTCATCAACAGGATGACACCGGAGCCTGTAACCCGGTGGTTGAAGAGGTAATGTCACTTTCCTCCGACTCGGAGCCCTTGCCAAGGCTGAAAGTCCGAAGGGTAACCCGGAAAGTAAGATTTTCACATCCTTTAGCTTATCAAGATCCTCAATTTATTTTGAAGCGACAGGTTCATGAGAGCCAGCGTCACACCCGGACCAACAAGGACATCGACCTCTCCTCCGGTTTACCTGACGCATCGAGGAAGCGCCGAACTGAGGTTATTTCCCACTCGTACCCTTTTCATCCCTTGGCGGGTGTTATCCGTCAGCCACTCAATTCTTCTGACTCAAATTATCAGGAGACCTCCCCCTCTTCGAGCGACTCTATGCAGTCGAGTCTGCCGGCTTTCAAGACCGCGCCCGGGTAATGATAACCATCTCATGCTATACTTGTCTTTACTTACCCTTTTGTGCTTAACGTTTCTGTCCTTTCAGTGCCCAAGCCAAACTCACCAAGAGGGCGAAGAAGGCCAAGCCAATCGAAGAGCCGGAGTTGCCTGAGCCGGAGGCAGCAGATCAAGAACCGCCAGCTGCCTCCGCTCCCGAAGCCGCCGCTCCAAACAACAAGGCAGCTGCCGAAGCTTCTGCTAACCCGGAGGCCTCCGGCTCGGCTCAACCAACAAATGATCCAGGCGTGGTAATCACCCGGACGGAATTTGTTGAGCCGGGGACACCTACCGCACTGGCCAAGTGCTCCGCTAAGGGGGAGTTGCTGCAGCCCCACCGGGTGAACCTGGATCTCTCCGACTACGCCAACCTGAGCATTGGAGGGCTCGTCTCTGGCTACATCAGCCAAGTGCACAAGAGCCGGGACGCAGAGGTTGCCATGGTGAACCAGATCCAGTAGAAATCTGAGGTATCATTCTGCTGTCCTCTTACTTACTGCATAGTTACCTTTACCATGCTAGCCCCCAAGTCGACGAATTATGATTGAATATGTTGTAGACTTAGGTTCCGGCTTACTCAGTTGAACCGGCGGTTTGTAGATAGATACGTTCAATATGCATTAGCCCCCAAGTGCCAAGTGTCTTTGCTTGGAAAACGCTTGGGACTTTTAAATTTGTATAGTAACCGTTCCTGTCATAACCCGGAAATTTATGCAGGCTGCTGGCAAGAAGCTTGAGGCTGACATGGCCGATCTCAAGAACCGGCTGAAGATGCAAGAGATGGAGACCCGGAAGGCAAATGCCAAATTTGTGTCCAGCATCACCGCTCAAGAGAAGCTGAAGACGGAGTTTGACGCTGAGCGGAAGGCGTGGGCCGAAGAGAAGGCCGCATTGGTGAACCGGGCTGAACAGGCGGAGAAAGCTCTCTCCGAGAAGACCGCCGAGCTCTCCGGCCTAAAGCGCCAGGTGTCCCAGATGGTGGCCGCAATCTTCGGTAAGTCGCCTCACCGGCTTTCATCAAGTTTAGAATTTTATATCTCATAATTCATCCTTGTCGGCGGCTTATCTGATTCTGTTAAACAGGTCCCAGAAGTGCCAATCTCAACCACAGCGTGGTAACCAAGCTGAAGGCCGTGTATACCCTGGTGGAGCAGCTCTACACCGGGTCACAGCGTGCCTTGGCTGTGGTGGCCCTATCCAACGAGGTGCCGACTCACCTGGCAGAAGTCCTGCGCCGGCTCGCCATTCTGCCTCAACGGATCCAAGAGCTGCGACGGGCCTCTGCAAGAGCCGGAGCGATCGCTGCGCTGAGCCGGGCCAAGGCGTTCCTGCCGGAGTTAGACCCGGCGGACATCGCCCTTGGCTATCCAAGCCTGAAGGAAGACGGCTCCGCTTTCGATCAGAAGGACTTCGCAGCTTGCGTGAAGGCCGTACGCCCGGTGGCCACTCTGATTGGCAACGATATAGATCTGACTAAATATCAGCCGGGCTACGATGCAGAAAATCAGAGGATCCCTACTCGGCGCTATGAAGCCCTTAACTTGATCCTGCCGGCTCGTCAGCACACCTTCGCCCCGGAGATTGACCCGGCCGGGTTAATTGACGAGGAAGCCCAATTCGAAGCTCTCAGCGGCATCGGCTGGAAGTCATCAACTTTCCAGGTCTTGGGATCAGCCGGAGGAGAAGATAGGAACGAGCCGGAGACTTCAACTCAACAAGCGTCGTAACTTGGCTGGCGGCTTAGCAAACAATGCCTCACCCTTTTGGACTCAATGAGTCTTGTAATGGAGTAGGACCAATACTTCATCTTTGCCGTGCCATCGTGCACGCCTTGAATTCTGAAGTCTGTTGAAATTGTCTCCTTTATGTTTCTCCGGGTCATAATTAATCATTTGTTTTCCTCACTCTCAAAATAGTTGCCTGTAACTATCCTGCAGAGAAAGACAAATAACAAGCCTCGAGGAGGCTGACCGCCCTGAGAATCATAGGTTTTAGATAACCCGGAATATAAATCAAAAAAGGACTGGTCTTCAATAATATCCTGAATACAGCCGTAATAACATACTTAGCGGCCTGCAAGCATACTTCCGGCTTAGATAACCCGGGTAGGAAGGTTGGTACCGAAATTCCGGTTTACCTGTCTTAATAACACCCATTGTGTTCAGCTAATACTGTAAACCAAAGTTAAGCCGGCAAAGTGAGACCCGGCCGTACACACTTGGAAAGAAACAGACGGAACTTGCTATAAAGCAGAGGAACTTAGGGGCTTCCGGTTCGGATACGACCAGAGACCCGGCCCAAAGGGGTTATGCTAGGATTCGAATACGATCATATAGCCCCCAGTGGGTGTGGTGATGCCAATCAAGAGGGTATCGACAGCTATGTTCTCTTTGGTTCGAATACGACCCATGTTTGAACAGGAAGCCCCCAAATGACTTTAAGAATTGTTTAACGACGCTGATTCGAATACGATCCACGTCGGTTCTCAAAAGGGGTTAAACTAAGATTCAAATATGATCAAAGAAAACTCCCCAATGAGCTCGGCACTTTGCCAATCAAATGGGTATCGACAGCTGTGTTCTCTTTGGTTCGAATACGACCTATGTTTGAACAGGAAGCCCCCAAGTGACATTATCGCCTACGGCTAGATTCGAATACGATCATAAGCCGGATCCTCCTTCAAGTTATCATGTAATCTGGCAATGAAAACAACACGTGCACATTTGGAGGAGAAAAAAGGACAGAGGTCCTGCTTTATTGCTTATCATAATATATACATGGCTTAGAGAAGTATGTACATCATGAGATCCGGTGGCTCAAGTGTAGTAAGGCCGAAGCTGAGCTATGTTCCACGGCCGTTGGTTCTCTTCCTCCGACTTACGTGAATCTTTGTGCTCCCGAATGTCAATGAGGTAATTTGACCCGTTGTGCAAATTCTTGCTGACCACAAAGGGCCCTTCCCAAGGCGGGGATAGCTTGTGCGCATCTGGATGAGCCGGAGCACGAGATCACCTTCCTGGAAGACCCGGGATTTAACCCGGCGGCTATGATAACGGCGCAGGTCTTGTTGGTAAATCGCTGAACGGGCTGCTGCCACATCACGCTGTTCGTCCAACAAGTCAAGAGCATCCTGGCGTGCCTGTTCATTATCCGCCTCAACGTAAGCCGCCACTCGAGGTGAGTCATGACGGATGTCACTGGGGAGGACTGCTTCTGCCCCATAAACCATGAAGAAAGGCGTAAAACCTGTAGACCTGTTAGGAGTAGTGTTGATGCTCCATAACACGGAGGGCAACTCCTCCACCCAACAACCCGGCGTCCGTTGCAAAGGGACCAAAAGCCGGGGCTTGATGCCCTTCAGAATCTCCTGATTAGCTCTCTCCGCCTGACCATTGGATTGAGGATGAGCCACCGAGGAAACATCAAGTCGGATACGCTCTCATTGACAAAACTCCTCCATGGCGCCTTTGGATAAATTGGTGCCATTGTCAGTTATAATGCTGTGTGGAAAACCAAAGCGAAAGATCACCTTTTTCATAAACTGAACCGCCGTGGCTGCATCGCACTTGCTAACTGGCTCCGCTTCAACCCACTTGGTAAACTTGTCAACTGCCACCAAAAGGTGGGTCTTCTTATCCTTGGATCTTTTGAAAGGCCCAACCATATCCAGCCCCCAGACCGCAAAGGGCCAAGTAATTGGGATCATCCTCAGCTCTTGAGCCGGTACATGAGCCCGTCGCGAGAACCTTTGGCAACCATCACACTTACTGACCAAGTCCTCTGCATCAGCATGAGCCGTCAATCAATAAAAACCATGACGAAAAGCCTTGGCCACAAGAGACTTTGAGCCGGCGTGATGGCCACAATCCCCTTCATGGATCTCACGCAAGATCTCTTGCCCTTCCTCAGGGGAAACACAACGCTGAAACGCTCCCGTAACACTGCGGTGGTGCAACTCACCATTGATAACAATCATTGACTTAACCCGCCGGGTTATTTGCCTGGCCAAAGTTTCATCCTCAGGCAACTCGCCCCGGGTCATGTAAGCCAGATAGGGCATTGTCCAGTCTGGTATTATATGGAGAGCCGCCACCAGTCGTGCCTCCGGGTCGGGGACAGCCAAGTTTTCCTCTGTAGGCAACTTAACAGAAGGATTATACAAGACATCCAGGAAAGTATTAGGCGGCACCGGCTTTCGCTGCGAGCCTAGCCGGCTTAAAGCATCAGCCGCCTCGTTCTTCCTACGATCAATGTGCTCTACTTGGTAGCCCTGAAAGTGCCCAGCAATGGCATCAACTTCGCGGCGATAAGCCGCCATGAGAGGGTCCTTAGAGTCCCACTTGCCTGATACTTGTTGAGCCACCAAGTCTGAGTCACCGAAACACCTTACCCGGCTCAAGCTCATCTCCTTTGCAATCCGAAGACCGTGGAGCAAGGCCTCGTACTCAGCCACATTGTTAGTGCAAGGAAACATCAACTGTAGCACATAATGGAACTTGTCACCTTTAGGGGAAGCCAATACAACTCCAGCCCCCGAGCCCTCCAACTGCCTGGACCCATCGAAGTGAATAGTCCAATATGTGTTATCCGGCTTTTGCTCGGGCACTTGTGACTCTGTCCAATCATTGATGAAATCCACCAGGGCCTGAGATTTAACAGCAGTGCGTGGCACATATTTGAGACCATGAGGTCCGAGCTCGATAGCCCACTTAGCCACTCTCCCTGTGGCCTCTCTGTTTTGAATGATATCACCAAGAGGGGCAGAACTAACCACGGTTATGGGATGACCCTGGAAATAATGCTTAAGCTTCCGGCTTGCCATGAACACACCATAAACAAGCTTCTGCCAATGTGGATACCGCTGTTTGGACTCGATAAGCACTTCGCTGACATAATAAACCGGCCGCTGAACCGGATGCTCCTTACCCTCTTCCTTGCGTTCCACCACCACAGCCACACTGACGGCTCGTGTGTTCGCCGCCACGTACAGTAATAAGGGCTCCTTATCAACCGGAGCAGCAAGGACTGGGGGCTCTGCCAGCTGCTTCTTCAAATCCTCAAAAGCGGTATTAGCTGCATCATTCCAGACAAAGTTATCAGTTTTCTTCATCAACTGATATAATGGCATGGCCTTCTCACCCAAACGGCTTATAAACCGGCTTAAAGCAGCGATGCGACCCGCCAAACGCTGAACGTCATTTATACACGCCGGCTTAGCCAGGGAGGTGATGGCCTTGATCTTCTCCGGGTTAGCCTCAATGCCTCTGTCAGAAACCAAAAAACCCAAGAGCTTGCCTGCAGGGACACCAAAGACACACTTGGCCGGGTTAAGCATCATCTTGTAGACCCGGAGATTATCAAAGGTTTCTCTCAAATCATCTATCAGGGTTTCCTCCTTTATGGATTTAACCACAATATCATCCACATAAGCATGAACATTGCGCCCAATCTGTTTATGAAGACAGTTCTGCACGCAACACTGATAAGTCGCCTGTGCACACTTGAGTCCAAAGGGCATGGATACATAGTAGAAGGATCCAAAGGGAGTGATGAACGCCGTCTTCTCCTGGTCCTTAACTGCCATTTTAATCTGATGATATCCTGAATAAGCGTCCAGGAAACTTAAGTGCGCACAACCGGCCGTAGCATCAATAATTTGATCAATACGGGGAAGGGCAAAAGGATCAGCCGGACATGCTTTATTTAAGTCCGTGTAGTCCACACACATCCGCCAAGTGCCGTTCTTCTTGAGTACGAGCACCGGGTTAGCTAACCATTCGGGGTGGAAGACTTCAACAATAAACCCGGCCGCCAAGAGCCGGGCCACCTCTTCGCCAATGGCTTTCCGCCTCTCTTCATTAAACCGCCGAAGGAACTGTCTAACCGGCTTAAATTTCGGATCAACATTGAGAGTGTGCTCAGCGAGTTATCTAGGTACACCTGGCATGTCAGAAGGTTTCCATGCGAAGATGTCCCTATTCTCACGGATGAACTCGATGAGCGCGCTTTCCTATTTTGGATCCAGATTGGCACTGATGCTGAATTGCTGAGATGAATCTCCTGGAACGAAGTCAACAAGTTTAGTCTCATCAGCCGGCTTAAATTTCATTGCCGGCTCATGCTCCGTAGTCGGCTTTTTCAGAGAGGTCATATCTGTTGGGTCGACGTTGTCTTTGTAAAACTTCAACTCCTCTGCTGCACAAACAGATTCTGCATAAGCTGCATCGCCTTCCTCACATTCCAAGGCCACCTTCCGGCTGCCGTGAACCGTAATGGTCCCATTATGACCCGGCATCTTGAGCTGTAAATATACGTAACACGGTCGTGCCATGAACTTGGCGTAAGCCGGCCGCCCAAATATGGCATGGTACGGACTTCTTATCTTGACCACCTCAAAGGTCAAATTTTCCACCCTTAGTTGTTCTCATCTCCGAAGGCCACTTCCAACTCGATCTTGCCGACTGGGTAAGCCGACTTACCAGGTACCACACCGTGGAAAATAGTGTTTGATTGGCTGAGATTCTTATCAATCAACCCCATACGACGAAATGTCTCATAATAGAGGATGTTGATGCTGCTGCCCCCATCCATGAGTACCTTAGTGAACTTATATCCTCCCACCTGAGGAGCCACCACCAGGGCCAAGTGACCCGGATTATCCACCCGGGGAGGGTGATCCTCCCTACTCCACACTATAGGTTGCTCTGACCACCGCAAGTAGCGTGGAACCGCCGGCTCAACAGCGTTCACAGCCCTCTTATGAAGCTTCTGATCTCGCTTGCACAGACTGGTGGTAAACACATGATACTGCCCACCGCTAAGCTGCTTTGGATTGGTCTGATAACCTCCCTGCTGCTGTTGATGACCCTGGCCAGACTGCTGATTAAAGCCCCCTTGACCGTTCTGAGGGTTAGAATTTGAGCCGCCGCCCGGGCCATGAAAGCCGCCGGCGCCTGAGCCGCCGCCCGGGCCATTGTAATTCTTAAAGGCCTTCATGATTGCACAATCCTTCCATAGATGAGTTGCTAGCTTCTCTCTAGAGCCATGCCTTGGACAAGGCTCATTCAACAGTTGTTCCAGCGTCGGGCCGGACCCGCCACCTCGGGGAGGGGGCCTCCCCTTGCGTCGCTGGTTACTACCTTGCGAGCTGGCGTTGGCTACAAACTCTAGGCTGCCATCGGCCTTGCGCTTGCCTCCTCCTTGGTTTCCCGGGTTATGCTGAGGACCCTTGCCATTACCGTTCTTCTTTCCCTTCCCTGTCCTTTCATCATCTGAAGCGGGGTCCTTGGTACCATCAGAATCGGCGTATTTGACAAGAGCCGCCATCATTGTACCCATATCATTGCAGTCGCGCTTAAGCCGCCTGAGTTTCATCTTCAGGGGCACAAAACGACAATTCTGCTCCAACATTAAGACTGCAGAGCCGGCATCCATTTTATCCGAGGAATGTATTATCTCCTTAACCCGGCGAACCCAATGTGTCGTAGACACCCTCCTACTGCTTGCAGTTAGTCAAATCCACGATTGACATAGACTGCCTACAGGTATCCTTGAAGTTTTGGATGAACCGGGCCTTCAGCTCAGCCCAAGACCCAATGGAATTCGGTGGTAGCCCTTTCAACCAAGTGCGGGCAGTCCCATCTAACATCATGGTGAAGTACTTAGCCATGGCCGCCTCACTGACCTCCAGCAGTTCCATAGCCATCTCGTAACTCTCGATCCAGGCTGCGGGTTGTAAGTCTGTTGTGTAATTAGGCACCTTCCTAGGGCCTTTGAAGTCCTTGGGTAAACGTTCGTTGCGGATAGCTGGCACTAAACAAGGGACACCCCCAGTCCTGGTAGGGATACCCACGTCGACGGAAGCCGTCGGATAAGCTGGGGAGTCTGGTAAGCCGTCAGCTGGGGCACCTGCTCCGCCTCTCGCCGTGCTCTGTCTTGGTCTGCCGCGTGAAAGGCTCCGTTATGAGCCGGGCCATGGCCAGGGGGCGGGTCATGGCGTCGGACGTTACTTGAGCCGGTCGCTGAGACCATGTGCCTGCTGTAACTCGGGCTCCGGCCTGGGCTGGGGTTGTTGGGTGGAGGAGTTCCCTGACCCGGCGGGTTTCAATAGCCGTCGGAGAGTCGCCGTCAACCGGGAGAGCCGCCAGCCGTGCCGCCGCGGCGACCATGTTCTCCAGCGGGTTATTATAATGACCCGGGGGTATTGGCACGTACTGAGGTGGGGCTGGGGGCACCTGGGGAGGCCCCATCACTTCTGGCTGAATAGGGGTCCCAGACCCGGGCACTATGACCCCTGGCGGGTTACTAGATCCTGCACCTGGCGTGTTGAAGAGGTTTCGTGGATCGTAAACCGGAGGGAGTCGGGATTGGGACTTTTGATGCCTCCTTCTCAGGACCTCATTGGACGCGTTTTGATCCATCGTGAGCCGGAAGGACTGCGCTTGAATCAACTGGGTTTGGGCGTCGAGAGCCGCCCTTTCCGCAGCCATCCTGATCCCTTCTGCTGCCAGATCCTCCTTAGCTTTCACTAGATCCAATTTTAACTGCGCCACCTCCGCATCATGCTGAGCTTGATCTGCCAGGTCAACCGTGGCGGTTAACAGAGCCGTCATCTTGTCCGTGAGATCCATTAGTACCTGAGCCGGCGAGGGCACCGGGTTTCCCGCTCCAGCAACGGGGTTCTGAACAGACTGTGCACCGGCCATAAAGACTCCAACCTGACTTGGCGGCTCAAACGGGTCCGGAATACTGTCACCATCGGAACAACCCATGAGCCTGCCATCTTGAAGTTGATACAACGAGTTTGACTCGTTGGTGGACGACTCGCCGTCAGCACCGGCGGCCGCCTCATCACCAGATCCAGATCGATCAGAGGCCCCTCCATGGATACATCCCACAAAAGCATGCCTTAAGGCAGGCCGGGCCCGGGCGGGTCATGCACGCTGAGCCGTCTCGACGAGATCGGCGCAGAGACCCGGCTCAGGGCCCGGCTCACCAATCTTGCCAATGAAAACATGAATTCCGCCGAAGGGGACCCGGTACCCGTACTCAATTGAGCCGGCGTCGGGGCCCCAGCTTGCATCGTCGATGTAGAGCTTGCCGCGACGACTCTTGGTCATCCGGCCCACAGCGTATCCCTTGAGCCCTTCGAAGCCGCCCTTCAAGAACTCAAACCCACCGTGCGCTGGCCCCACGGTGGGCGCCAACTGTCACAGAATTGTCACGGCAGATGTCCTCGAGCTAGGACTTAGTCGTGGAGCCATCGCAGCTAGGAAGCTTGAAGGGGTTAATGCGGGACAAGGAACACGAGGGTTTATACTGGTTCGGCCCCTTACGGTGAAGGTAAAAGCCTACGTCCAGTTTGAGGTGGTATTGATTAAGGTTACGATCACCAGGGAGCTAAACTGCTATGCTTGGCTCTCGATGAGATTGTTCTCGCCCCCAAACCGCTGCCGGGTCGTCCCTTTATATAGGGAGGCTGACGCCCAGCAGTTCTCAGAGCCCCGGCCGGCTCATAAGAGTGTCCGGCTCGGACTCTCGACTACTCTTGCCTTACACTACAAGTTCTACCATAATAATGATTGTAACTACGGGCCTTAAGCCATATCCGGGTCCTAAGCCCGTCTTTGGCCCACCGTCTTTAAGCTCGGCGCCGGGCTTCTGGCAATGACCATATGAGTAACCCGGCCCCTCCTGGCGGGTGACTCTAAGGTCTATATCCTCAACAGTGATGATCTTCATTTTTAGAGCATTTTCCCAAGTGAGGAAAAGGATGATGGAGACTATGATTGCCCCACAAGTCAGGATGAGACTCCGGACGAAAAATAATAATAATAAAAGAGGCCATAAAAAAGAGAAAGGCCCAAATAAAAAAAATATCAGAGAAAAAGAGAGAAGGGACAATGTTACTATCCTTTTACCACACTTGTGCTTCAAAGTAGCACCATGATCTTCATGATAGAGAGTCTCTCATTTTGTCACTTTCATATACTAGTGGGAATTTTTCATTATAGAACTTGGCTTGTATATTCCAATGATGGGCTTCCTCAAAATGCCCTAGGTCTTCATGAGCAAGCGAGTTGGATGCACACCCATTTAGTTTCTTTTGTTGAGCTTTCATATACTTATAGCTCTAGTGTATCTGTTGCATGGCAATCCATACTCACTCACATTGATATCTATTGATGGGCATCTCCATAGCCCGTTGATACGCCTAGTTGATGTGAGACTATCTTCTCCTTTTTTGTCTTCTCCACGACCACCATTCTATTCCACATATAGTGCTATGTCCATGGCTCACGCTCATGTATTGCGTGAAGATTGAAAAAGTTTGAGAATGTCAAAAGTATGAAACAATTGCTTGGCTTGTCATTGGGTTTGTGCATGATTTAAATACTTTGTGCGGTGAAGATAGAGCATAGCCAGACAATATGATTTTGTAGGGATAGCTTTCTTTGTCCATGTTATTTTGAGAAGACATAATTGCTTTGTTAGTATGCTTGAAGTATTATTATTTTTATGTCAATATTAAACTTTTGTCTTGAATCTTTCGGATCTGAATATTCATACCACAATTAAGAAGAATTACATTGGAATTATTCCAAGTAGCACTCCGCATCAAAAAATTTGTTTTTATCATTTACCTACTCGAGGACGAGCAGGAATTAAGCTTGGGGATGCTTGATACGTCTCCAACGTATCTATAATTTTTGATTGCTCCATGCTATATTATCTACTATTTTGGACATTATTGGGCTTTATTATTCACTTCTATATTATTTTTAGGACTAACCTATTAACTGGAGGCCCAGCCCAGAATTGCTGTTTTTTCCTATTTCAGAGTTTCGCAGAAAAGGAATATCAAACGGAGTCCAAACGGAATGAAACCTTCGGGAACGTGATTTTTAGGAAGAATATGATCCAGGAGACTTGGACCCCATGTCAAGAAACAAAAGAGTCCACGAGGTAGGGGGCGGGCCTACCCCCCCAGGGCGTGCCCTCCACCCTCGTGGGCCCCCTGTTGCTCCACCGACGTACTCCTTCCTCCTATATATACCGACGTACCCCCAAACGATCAGAGACGGAGCCAAAAACCTAATTCCGCCGCCGCAACCTTCTGTACCCACGAGATCCCATCTTGGGGCCTGTTCCGGAGCTCCGCCGGAGGGGGCATCGATCACGGAGGGCTTATACATCAACACCATAGCCCCTCCAATGAAGTGTGAGTAGTTTACCTCAGACCTTCGGGTCCATAGTTAGTAGCTAGATGGCTTCTTCTCTCTTTTTGGATCTCAATACAATGTTCTCCCCCTCTCTTGTGGAGATCTATTCGATGTAATCTTCTTTTGCAGTGTGTTTGTTGAGACCGATGAATTGTGGGTTTATGATCAAGATTATCTACGAACAATATTTGAATCTTCTCTGAATTCTTTTATGTATGATTGGTTATCTTTGCAAGTCTCTTCGAATTATCAGTTTGGTTTGGCCTACTAGATTGATCTTTCTTGCAATGGGAGAAGTGCTTAGCTTTTGGTTCAATCTTGCGGTGTCCTTTCCCAGTGACAGTAGGGGCAGCAAGGCACGTATTGTATTGTTGCCATCGAGGATAACAAGATGGTTTTTTTATCATATTGCATGAATTTATCCGTCTACATCATGTCATCTTGCTTAAGGCGTTACTCTGTTTTTATGAACTTAATACTCTAGATGCATGCTGGATAGCGGTCGATGAGTGGAGTAATAGTAGTAGATGCAGGCAGGAGTCGGTCTACTTGTCTCGGACGTGATGCCTATATACATGATCATACCTAGATATTCTCATAACCATGCTCAATTCTGTCAATTGCTCAACAGTAATTTGTTCACCCACCGTAAAATACTTATGCTCTCGAGAGAAGCCACTAGTGAAACCTATGGCCCCCGGTCTATCTTCATCATATTAATCTTCCAATACTTATTTATTTCCTTTGCTTTTACTTTGCTTTTATTTTACTTTGCATCTTTATCACAAAAATACCAAAAATATTATCCTATCATATCTATCAGATCTCACTCTCGTAAGTGACCATGAAGGGATTGACAACCCCTTATCGCGTTGGTTGCGAGGATTTATTTGTTTTGTGTAGGTGCGAGGGACTCGCGCGTAGCCTCCTACTAGATTGATACCTTGGTTCTCAAAAACTGAGGGAAATACTTACGCTACTTTGCTGCATCACCCTTTCCACTTCAAGGGAAAACCAACGCAGTGCTCAAGAGGTAGCATAGACCTTCGGGTCCGTAGTTAGTAGCTAGATGGCTTCCTCTCTCTCGCTGAATTCTCAATACAATGGTCTCTTGGAGATCCATATGATGTAACTCTTTTGCCGTGTGTTTGTTGGGATCAATGAACTTGGAGTTTATGATCAGATCTATCTTTTTATATCGATGAAAGTATTTGAGTTTCTTTGATCTCTTTTATGCATGATTGCTTATAGCCTCGTATTTCTTCTCCAATATTTGGGTTTTTTGGCCAACTTTATCTATTTATCTTGCAATGGGAAAAGGTGCTTTGTAGTGGGTTCGATCTTACGGTGCTTGATCCTAGTGACAGAAAGGGAAACAACATGTATGTATAGTTGCTACTAAGGATAAAATGATGGGGTCTATCTCTACATAGATAGATCTTGTCTACATCATGTCATCGTTCTTATTGCATTACTCCATTTTTCCATGAACTTAATACACCAGATGCATGCTGGATAGCGGTTGATGTGTGGAGTAATAGTAGTAGATGCAGGCAGGAGTCGGTCTACTAATCTTGGACGCGATGCCTATATAATGATCATTGCCTGGATATCGTCATGATTATTTGATGTTCTGTCAATTGCCCAATAGTAATTTGTTCACCCACCATTTGCTATTCTTCTCGAGAGAAGCCACTAGTGAAACCTACGGCCCCCGGGTCTTCTTTCTAATATATTTGCCTTTGCGATCTACTTTTTCCTTGCATTTATTTTCAGGTCGATTAAACCAAAGATACAAAAAATACCTTGCTGTGTTTTATTTCTATTTATTTTATTTGCGATCTATCTTTCAATCTACTACAAATTTACCTCACGTCCATTTGCCTATCTTGAGGCGCCGTACCCCGGAAGGGATTGACAACCCCTTTAACACGTCGGGTTGCGAGGATTTGTTATCTGTGTGCAGGGGCTGTTTACGTTGTGTTGCTTGGTTCTCCTACTGGTTTGATAACCTTGGTTTCATATCTGAGGGAAATACCTACCGCCACTGTGCTGCATCATCCCTTCCTCTTTGGGGAAATACCGACGTAGCTTCAAGCGACATCAGCGCCGCACACGGCTAACTATTGTTGGTGTGTCTTCTAGGCGCCCCCTCCCCACATATATATAGGTGGGAGGGGGAGGGGAGCTGCCATGGGACGCCCCAAGTAGGAGGAATCCTACTTGGGGGCCTAGTCCAATTCGCCCTCCCCCCTTTCCTTATTACCGAAAGGGGGAAAAGGGAAGAGGGAAGGGAGGAAGGAAAGGGGGCCGAACCCCCTCTTCCTTCTCCCACTCGGCCTCCTTACTTAGGCGGGCGCCACCCCTTGTGGACTGGTGTGCTCCCCTCCTATGGCCCATAAGGCCCATTATTCCCTCTGGGGTTTCCGGTAACCCCCCCCCCCCCCGATAGTTCGATAAATACCCGATACACTTCGGAACACTTCCGGTGTCCGAATACTATCATCCTTTATATCAATCTTTACCTCTCGACCATTTCGAGATTCCTCATCATGTACGTGATCTCATCCGGGACTCCGAACAACATTCGGTCACCAAATCACATAACTGATATAATACAAAATTGTCATCGAACGTTAAGCGTGCGGACCCTACGGGTTCGAGAACTATGTAGACATGAACGAGACACCTCTCTAGTCAATAAGAAACAGTGGAACCTAGATGCTCATATTGGTTCCTACATATTCTATGAAGATCTTTATCGGTCGAACTGTAATGACAACATACGTTATTCCCTTTGTCATCGGTATGTTACTTGCCCGAGATTCAATCGTCGGTATCTTCGTACCTAATTCAATCTCATTATCGGAAACTCTCTTTACTCATTCCGTAATACGTCATCCCACAACTAACTCATTAGTCACTTTACTTGCAAGGCTTCTTATGATGTGTATTACTGAGAGGGCCCAGAGATACTTCTCCGATACTCGGAGTGACAAATCCCAATCTCGATCTATGCCAACCCAACAAACACCTTCGTGTTGGGGAACACAGTATTTCAAAAACTTTCCTACGATCACGCAAGATCTATCTAGGAGATGCATAGAAACGAGTGAGGAGAATGTGTCCACGTACCCTCGTAGACTGAAAGCGGGAGCGTTAAGTAACACGGTTGATGTAGTCAAACGTCTTCGCGATCCAACCGATCAAGTACCGAACGCACGACACCTCCGGGATCTGCACACGTTCAGCTCGGTGACGTCCCTCGTACTCTTGATCTAGCTGAGGCCGAGGGAGAGTTTCGTCAGCACGACGGCGTGGTGACGGTGATGATGATGTTACCGACGCAGGGCTTTGCCTAAGCACTGCAACGATATGACCGAGGTGGAAATCTGTGGAGGGGGGCACCGCACACGGCTAAAACAACTGTTAACTTGTGTGTCTATGGGGTGCCCCCTCCCCCGTATATAAAGGATTGGAGGAGGGGAGGGCCGGCCCTCTCTATGGCGCGCCCCAAGGGGGATTCCTACTCCTAGTAGGAGTAGGTTCCCCCTTCCCTAGTTGGAGTAGGAGAAGAAGAAAGAGGGAGAAGGAGAGAAGAAAAGCCCCCCCCCCAATTCGGATTGGGCTTGGGGGGCACGCGCCTCCCACTTGGCCGCCTCCTCCTCTCTCCCACCATGGCCCATTAAGGCCCATTAACTCCCCGGGGGGTTCCGGTAACCCCCCCGGTACTCCGGAAAATGCCCGAACTCATCCGAAACCTTTTCGGTGTCCAAACATAGCCTTCCAATATATCAATCTTTATGTCTCGACCATTTCGAGACTCCTCGTCATGTCCGTGATCACGTCTGGGACTCCGAACTACCTTCGTACATCAAAACACATAAACTCATAATACAGATCGTCATCGAATGTTAAGCGTGCGGACCCTACGGGTTCGAGAACTATGTAGACATGACTGAGACTCATCTCCGATCAACAACCAATAGCGGAACCTGGATGCTCATATTGGCTCCCACATATTCTACGAAGATCTTTATCGGTCAAACCGCACAACAACATACATTGTTCCCTTTGTTATCGGTATGTTACTTGCCCGAGATTCGATCGTCGGTATCTCAATACCTAGTTCAATATCGTTACCGGCAAGTCTCTTTACTCGTTCCGTAGTGCATCATCCCGCAACTAACTCATTATTCACATTGCTTGCAAGGCTTATAGTGATGTGCATTACCGACAGGGCCCAGAGATACCTCTTCGACAATCGGAGGGACAAATCCTAATCTTGATCTATGCCAACTCAACAAACACCATCGGAGACACCTGTAGAGCATCTTTATAATCACCCAGTTATGTTGTGATGTTTGATAGCACACTAAGTGTTCCTCCGGTATTCGGGAGTTGCATAATCTCATAGTCAGAGGAACATGTATAAGTCATGAAGAAACCAATAGCAACAAACTAAACGATCATCATGCTAAACTAACGGATGGGTCATGTCAATCACATCATTCTCTAATGATGTGATCCCGTTAATCAAATGACAACTCATGTCTATGGTTAGGAAACTTAACCATCTTTGATTAACGAGCTAGTCAAGTAGAGGCATACTAGTGACACTCTGTTTGTCTATGTATTCACACACGTACTAAATTTCCGGTTAATATAATTCTAGCATGAATAATAAACATTTATCATGATATAAGGAAATATTAATAACAACTTTATTATTGCCTCTAGGGTATATTTCCTTCAGTCTCCCACTTGCACTAGAGTCAATAATCTAGTTCACATCGCCATGTGATTTATCACCAATAGTTCACATCGTCATGTGATTTAACACTTTATAGTTCACATCACCATGTGACCAACACTCAAAGGGTTTACTAGAGTCAATAATCTAGTTCACATCGCTTATGTGATTAACACCCAAGAGTAATAAGGTGTGATCATGTTTTGGTTGTGAGAGAAGTTTTAGTCTACGGGTCTGCCACATTCAGATCCGTAAGTATTTTGCAAATTTCTATGTCTACAATGCTCTGCACGGAGCTACTCTAGCTAATTGCTACCACTTTCAATATGTATCCAGATTGAGACGCAGAGTCGTCTAGATCGGTGTAAAATCTTGCATCGACGTAACTCTTTACGACGAACTCTTTGTCACCTCCATAACCGAGAAATATTTCCTGAGTCCTCTAAGGATAGTTTTGACTGTTGTCCAGCGATCTACTCCTAGATCACTATTGTACTCCCTTGCCAAAATCATGCTAAGGTATACAATAGGTCTGGTACACAGAATAGCATACTTTATAGAACCTATGACTGAGGCATAGGGAATGACTTTTCATTCTCTTTCTATTTTCTACCGTGGTCGGGTTTTGAGTCTTTACTCAACTTCACACCTTGCAACACATGCAAGAACTCCTTCTTTGACTGTTCCATTTTGAACTACTTCGAAAACTTGACAAGGTATGTACTCATTGAAAAAACTTATCAAGCGTCTTGGTATATATCTATAGATCTTGATGCTCAATACGTAAGCAGCTTCACCGAGCTCTTTCTTTGAAAAAACTCCTTTCAAACACTCCTTTATGCTTTTCAGAAAATTCTACATCATTTCTGATCAACAATATGTCATTCACATATACTTATCAGAAAAGTTGTAGTGCTCCCACTCACTTTCTTGTAAATACATGCTTCACCAAAAGTCTGTATAAAACCATATGCTTTGGTCACACTATCAAAGCGTATATTCCAACTCCGAGAGGCTTGCACCAGTCCATAAATGGATCGCTGGAGCTTGCACATATATGGATCACAGTGAGGAACATGATAGCCCTGAGGAATTTGATACTCAAATTTCCGACCGTTGCTGTGCTATACGCCAGCTGTCCCAAAATATCTACCCACCTAAAGGTCATATCATTTAAGGGCATTTATGTCTTATCATGATGGGCTGCTCCCTAGGCTATAAATAGCCGCCCCCTACAACCACTAGCTGGTTGGCTGCCCCAAGAGAAACTGACACTTGTCATTTGAGAGCATCCCATCCTCTGAGGACTTTGAGCGAAAATCATCAAGTGAGGAAAACCCAAACCCCAACACCCACAAACCTAAAGTGATTGAGCATCACTGAATAGATTGATCCTGCGTGGATCCGACGCTTGTTACCTTTGAAGATTGTGCTTCTTCCAGATGGTTAGGCGTCATGGTCTAGAGCATCCAAGAGGAAATTGTGGATCGCCGAGTGACCGAGTCTGTGAAGGTTTGGAAGTCACCTGAAGACTTACCACGAGTGATTGGGCGAGGTCTGTGTGACCTTAGCTCAAGGAGAATACGGTGAGGACTAGGTGTCCTGGACTGTGTGTTCAGGACTGGGTGTCCGGGACCGTGTGTCCTCAGGTTTAAATACCTAGCCGCTCCAACCAGATGTACAATTGAGACAGCAGTTGAAACTGGTCTACCAAATCGTTGTCTTCACCGAGCTTACTGGTTCTATTTCCTCAACTCTTTCATTTCCTCATAACTGTGTTGTGCACTTGTTCATATCTGTGTTTGAAGACTTTGACTGAAGACTTTCTCAATTCCTCAGTTCAATTTCTTCAGTCTGTTTGTCTTCATCCTGTGTTTACGCTTTCTGTACTCTGTGTTTGTCTTCATTTCATCATGATGACCATGCCTATGTTCTGTTTTGCTTACTCTTGAGTACTTATTCCGCTGCAAGTAGTTCTTCGCTAAGGAATTTCCTCACCCGCAAATTCCTCAGTGAAGAATTCATAAAAATCGCCTATTCACCCCCCTCTAGTCGATATAACACACTTTCAATTGGTATCAGAGCAAGGTACTCCCTTGTTCTGTGTGATTTTGGTTTAACCGCCTGGAGTTTTAGTTATGTCGACTACTGGTATGAAGAAAGTGACATGCCCCATCTTTGACGGTCATGATTATCCCAAGTGGAAGGCCATGATGAGGAAACGCCTCATGGCAATGAACAGCGAGCTGTGGACCGTCACTGAGTTTGGTCTTACCGATCTATGCAAGATGGCAGACACTGATGATATTCGCAAGTACACTCGACTTGACATCATGACGAAGGATATCATCTGTTCCTGCCTATCCAGAGATGAATTCAGGCGCATTATGCATCTTTGCAATGCGAAGCTTATCTGGGACCGAATCTCTGACGTCTATGAAGGTCATCGAACTTGTCACGATCCCTGGTTTGAGGATTTCAAGGAATCACTCAAAACGATGACTTTCGAACCTGAACCATCATCTTCTGCACCATGCCTAATGGCAAAAGGTGCCAAGGTAACCGAATGTTCCTCATCCGAGTCTAGTGATGATGAATCTGATGATGATTTTGGACCTAGCTATACCAAGCTTGTTTGTATTGCCACTAAACAACAAAAGGCCTTGGAAAAGGTTCAAAACATGCTAGATAAAAGTGATGATATGTTGGGTGAAGAAATGGACCGCACTAAAACCTTGACTGAAAATCTTCAGAGACTTCAGTATAAGTTTGACAACCTTCAAAGTCATCATAACACTCTCTTATCTGATCATGAGAAGCTTTCTTATGAATTTCTTCAAAGAAAGCAAGATCTTGAGAAGCCAAGAGTGAGTTATGAAGATCTTCAGAAGGAGCACGATTCATTACTTGCTCAACAAATCAGCGCTTCTCAGGAAGAATTTGTTCCTCCATGTTTGAAATGCATTGAACGTGAATCTGCTAATTCTTCACCTGAATGTTCAAATGCTTCTAATGCTACAAATTCTTCAACTGTCTCTGCTATCACTAATTCCTCATCTGAGAACATTGCTAGTATCACTGTCGATGCAGGGCTGAAGGAATTGTACATGACAGGCATGTACAAAAGCCTCAAAGGGCATCAGACTCTTTATGATGTGCTTAAAAAGCAGATCCTCAACAGGAACCCTAGGAAAGAGGGTATTGCTTTGAGAGGAAACTCAATGTTGATGGTACATATTGGAAGCCTGAGCAGTACCCCAAAACCTCATGGGTTGCTGCCAAGGGACCTCCAGTTGATCCATCTAATTTATTTGGCTTTACATGTGAATCTTCTCATTCTTCCGATAAGTCATTTGACTCCAACTATAAACTGTTTAAAAATCAGAATGGTGAAGTATTTGCTAGATATGTTGGCACTAACTGCAGGAACGGTTCTCCTATGAAGAAAATCTGGGTTCCCAAAAGGTGCCTTGAAAGTCTTCAGGTGAATGTCCTCATGACACCACCTGTGAATAATAGGAACCCCAGATCAAATTCTTCATATGGACCAAATTCTTCATATGGATCCAAGTCCTCATACGGATCGAATTCCTCACGTGGATCATATTCCTCAAAAGGATCAAAGTCCTCATATGGACATCATCGTGCTAACAACTCTGTTTCGCAGGGAAGAGCTAAGGGCTATGAATATGAGCATTATTCTTCTAATCATTATGTTCATAAGTCCTCGAAGAATTTCTCTGCTTATTCATATGCTTACCCTAACTCCTCTTATGTGAAATGAAATGGATTGGCTTCTATGCCACCTTTCTCGTATGGAGCTCGCAGAGTGATGAACTCTTTGCCACCCCTTCAGATGTGGGTGGTGAAGAAAAAGAACTAATCTTTTATGCAGGGTCAGGTCTCCAGACGTACTTTAACGTCTGAAGAATTTGCTGGAGACCTGAAAAGTGCCTGAAAAGACGCAGGCTAATCATGAAGAAATGAACTTTCATTTCTCACGTCCTCATACTGCTTTAACTATTGCATTGCTTGATGAAATTGGTCTGATGAATTGTGATGTCATATTCTTCATTGATGAAGTATATGAAGTTCGTAAGCTGCACTAATTCATCTGCAGGATGTTCAACCCAAAGCCACTGAGTGGGTCCTCGATAGTGGATGTACAAATCATATGACTGGTGACAAGAATCTATTGATGGATGCTCCCTTATCACCATCGCATCTGAAGCATATCATCTTCGTTGACAAAGGCAAAAGTCAGGTATTTGGTCTAGGTAAGGTTGCGATCACAAAGGATCAACAAATGGACAAAGTATGCTCGTCGAGTCCTTAGGATACAACCTCATGTTTGTCTCAATGCTTTGTGATCTTGATATGGTTGTTGTCTTTGGCGAGTATCGTTGTGTTGTGGTTATGGAAGCTGACAATTCCAAAGTCTTCGAAGGCTTTAGGAGAGGAGACTTGTATATTGTTGATTTCTCTACAGGACCACAACCAGCCGTGTGCCTACTTGCAGAAGCTTCAGAAGGCTGGCTATGGCATCGACGACTTGGTCATGCAGGCATCAGGAATTTGCACACGCTTGCGAAGAAGAAGCATGTCATTGGCATTGAGAATGTCAAATTCCTCAAGGATCACTTGTGTGGAGCTTGTGAAGCTGGAAAGATGACCAAGGCTAAGCATCCATCGAAGACTATCATGACCACTACTCGACCATTTGAATTGCTTCATATGGATCTCTTCGGTCCTAACCATTACTCAGCAATCACAAATGATGCATCTCTCTATGGCTTTGTTATTGTTGATGATTACTCTCGTTACACATGGGTACATATTGTCACTTACAAACATGAAGTGCAGGAAGTCTTCAAACGATTTTCCTCGAGGTCTTCAACCAACTTTGGTGTGAAGATCAAGCACATCAGAAGTGACAATGGAACTGAGTTCAAGAATTCTGGTATTGATGACTATCTTGATGAACTTGGTATTACTCATGAGTTATCTGCTCCTTACACTCCTCAGCAAAATGGCGTCGTGGAGCGCAAGAACAGAACTCTTGTTGAGATGGCTCGCACTATGCTTGATGAGTACAAGACGGCTCGTCACTTCTGGATTGAGGCAATTTATACTGCATGCCACATCATCAACAGGGTATATCTTCACAAATTCTTCAAGAAGACTGCCTATGAACTCCTCATTGACAAGAAACCCAATGTGAGTTATTTCAAAGTCTTTGGTGCTAAATGTTGGATTAGAGATCCTCATCACAATGCTAAATTTGCACTGAAAGCACATGGAGGTTTTATGCTTGGTTACGGAAAGGACTAGCACACCTACAGAGTCTTCAACAACATTCTTCACAAGGTTGTTGAAACTGTAGATGTGCGGTTCGATGAAACTAATGGCTCGCAAAGGGAGCACCTACCTTCTGTGATAGATGAACCAGCACCTGGGGAATCTATCAAGTTCAAGGCTACTGAGGATGTCATTCCTACCGAAGAATCTGCTAAAGAATTCATTCCAGAACATGAAGAACGTCGAGCTAATGCACCTGAAGAAAATGCTGAAGAAAATGGTGCTGAAGAAAATGCTGATCAAATTCCTCGATGACAACCAACTCATCCTCGCGTTGCAAAAGAAGTGCAAGTTGAAAAGATCATCGATGACATTAAAGCACCAGGTCCTCTCACATGCTCAAAAGCTTCACATTTATCTAACTTTTGTGGGCACTATGCTTTTTTCTCTATCACAGGGCCCACTAAGGTAGATGAAGCATTTCTGGAGCCTGAGTGGATTCAGGCCATGCAAGAAGAATTACATCAGTTCGAGCTCAACAACGTTTGGGAACTGGTCAATCGTCCAGATCCTCGCAAACACAATATCATTGGCACAAAGTGGATATACCGCAACAAGCAAGATGAAAATGGCCTTGTGGTGAGGAATAAGGCATGGCTAGTAGCTCAAGGCTACACACAGGTTGAAGGAATTGATTTTGATGAAACTTTTGCACCTGTTGCTAGACTTGAAGCTATTCGCATATTACTCGCTTATGCTAACCATCATGATATCACTTTATATCAAATGGATGTGAAAAGTGCATTCCTCAATGGTAAGCTTGAGGAAGAAGTATATGTTGCTCAACCCCCAGGTTTTGAAGATCCTAAGCATCCTGACAAAGTCTTCAGACTAAATAAGGCCCTCTATGGCCTCAAGCAGGCCCCTCGGGCGTGGTATGATACTTTGAAGGAATTCCTCATGAGGAAAGGCTTCAAACCCGGTTCACTCGACCCTACACTTTTCACTAAATCATATGATGATGAATTGTTTGTGTGCCAAATATATGTTGATGATATCATCTTTGGCTGTACTGACCAACGTTATAGTGATGAATTTGCCTATATAATGAGTGAAGAATATCAAATGTCTATGATGGGAGAGTTGAAATTCTTCTTAGGTCTTCAAATTCGTCAACAGCGCAATGGCATATTCATATCTCAGGATGTACTGAGGAAATTTGGCATGCAAGATTGCAAAGGCGTCAAAATTCCGATGCCCACAAATGGCCATCTGTGCACTGATGAAAATGGTATTGACTTCGATCAAAAGGTATACCGCTCCATGATTGGTTCTTTATTGTATTTATGTGCATCTAGGCCAGATATTATGCTTAGTGTTTGCATGTGTGCCCAATTTCAAGCTACACCGAAGGAATCACACCATAAGGCTGTGAAACATATTCTTCAATATCTAGCTCACACACCAACACTTGGATTATGGTACCCCAAGGGCTCGGCTTTTGATCTCATTGGATATTCTGACTCTGACTAGGATGGTGATCGTGTGGACCGCAAGTCAACATCTGGTACATGTCATTTCCTCGGACGATCTTTGGTCTGTTGGTCCTCGAAGAAACAGAACTGCGTATCACTGTCTACTGCTGAAGCTTGCCAGAAAATGCCCCAAGGAGACAGAGACTTGTGACAAATAGTTGAGTGCAACAAGAAATATAGTAGTAGAAGTGTGGTCATTTCTTTTATTAGTGAGGTGTCGGATTGAGGCATGTAATGGAATGCAGGAGATTGTAATAATTTGAGAATCAATAAAGTTAGCATCATTGGTATTGATTTGGATTTTATGAGTCGTTACTCTATGAAGAAAGATTTTGACCATTTTCGAGGATATGAGAAATATGGTCTATGGAAGATTGTGCATTTTAAAGGTGGTAGTACCCTGTGAGGAAACTTGACCCTTGGAGAAAGGTAATGATATTCCACGAAGTGGATTTCAAACAAAATAAGTATGAGTTTTATCTTGATATGTTGGATACCCCAAGAATATGAGGGTATGGAGTATTATTGGATGTAAAGGAGGTAGTCTATGAAATTGGAGATGGAGCATGTCTTCGTGTGTTCCCTCTGCGAGGAGTTAAACTATTTGGAGTTAAGGGAAAGTTAGCCCCGAGATTTGTAGGACCATACCGAGTTTTGGAGCGTATGGGAGAAGTGGCCAACAAGCTGGAGTCACCCAAAGGACTGTCAGGAGTTCATGATGTGTTTCACGTTTCCTAGTTGAAGAAGTGCCATGCAGAGATGGCCAACATTCCCCTGTAAGGACGCTTGACCCTAGAAAGGATAATGATGTTCCACGAAGTGGAGTATGGACTTCATAAGTATAAGTTTTTTTATCTCGGTATGTGGGATATCCCACGAGGATGAAGAGATAAATTACTATTGGATATAAAAGGAGGTATGATGTTGGAAATATGGATCAATGGAAATTCCATAATGAGTCTGAGTAATCATGTCTTAGTTTGGTGCTAATAGAAGGAAGAAGGACAATAAAATTGGATGGATTTAAGAATGCTAGGAAGCTGGATGTTGGAATAAGGATCAGTTGCCCTGATGATGAATTCAAGGTTTGCAAGTGATGAGATGGGCCATAACCCACAGGCCCCAGGACCTGCCAAGAAGCAAGCACACTCTTGTTGAAGGGAAGACCCTGGAAGAAGTTATGATTTTATCGACAGACGATCTATTAGGAGTTACGCAAAACCTGAGGGTTGGGAAGGAATGATAGATGTTTGTTTGGCTTGCAGAATCCATGGATTTATCCGAACTTGGTTCGTTGACAAGAGAAATTCTGCAATGCTTGCGAGAATGACCGAGTGTTAGAATGCGAGATTCGCTAAACCATGTACAAGGTAATGATTTGGGTGCGGGATGGATTGATCACCATACCGACTTACTCTTATTATTCGCCTTGCTATATGGGATGGTAAATCTGAGTGACTTACCTATAGTAGAGTGACGACGATTTAAACCTTGTTTAAACCTTAGAATGGTATAGGTATTGTCCCTTGTACACGGCAGTTGTTGCCAACCGTAGGTTATACGGTGAGGTTCAACCCAGACCCATTTCCTGCAGGAGAAACCGTAAATTGTTGACCACTAGGAGATGTCGATAGTTGTTTAGTATTGGCGCCTGACCCGTCAGCTAAGAAGACCCAGTCTCGAAATAACCTTACCAAGATGAAAGACAGAAGAATTGAGGAAAAGGTTATGCCGCTACCCAAAGAGCCAGAGAAGGAATTTTTCCGAGAATCTGAGAAGACTGACACTGTCAAAGATAAGGATGGAGTATCTGAGTTTTGATGGAACCGTAACCATGCTTCTAAGGGTGGTAGCACCCCAGACCCCGGTGATGATCGATGGATTTTGAGAAGACCCCAAACCTAACCTATTTCTTTCTAGCCTCCCCGAATCTCGAGGAGGAGATTCATTTTAAGGGTGGTAGGTTTGTAACATCCCAAAATTCTAAATTTTGGAATGTTATAATAAATAGATAGATTTGATTGATTGTTTGATTGATTGAGTGAAATTCGAAATTTTTGAGAGTTAAATGAGAGGGAATAAAAGGACTTTCCCAAACATTCATTTTTGCTTTATGATCTCCGTGAATTCAAATTCTTTTCACCACAAAACTCTGGAGAGAAGATGACATGACTTCTTCCATTTATTTAAATGACAAGGGGTGTTGAAAATATTTGAATTTCATTTGAAAATATTTCCAATTCTGAAACTTTATGCAACTCAATGATTTTCATGAGAGAAGATAAAATGACTTCTTCAAAATATATGAAATATGAGTTGGGAGTTTCAAAGAAACTCAAATTTAAAATCCATTTTGAAATTATTTTCAATATTGGAGTTATTTGAGTTTTATTCAAATTATTTTTCTCCAAAATAAAAATTTATGTAAAATAGGGTAACATGATTCCCTACATCAGTAAATTGGAGAGAAATAAATTTGAAATCATTTTGGTATTTTTAAAATTATTTTATTGGATTTTATTAAGGCAGTAGCACTGTTTGATTTATTTAAATTTGTGTGGATTTTATTTGACGCTAGAAAAATGTTCATCTTGGAGGAAATCTTTTTCTGAAAATTTTGATATAAAATATGCGTAGGATCAATTTCATTTTATTTCATTTTTTATTTTGTTGTGTTTTCTTTTTTTTTAACTCTTCCTCGGACCGACCGGGCCGGCCCAGTTCGCCAGGCCACGGCCCAGCCGGCCCACGCCGCTCGTCCCCGAGCCCCGAGCGGGATTCCTCCCTCCGCACGCCGCCGCACGCCACCGCACTGCCTCGGCGTCCGTGCCCCAGCCGGACACCGCCGCCGCCTTGCCCTGCCCCCTCCTCCACGCCACCTTGCCCCTCCCCTCCTATAAAGGGTGCCGCCCCGGGGCCCTCTCTCTCCTCCTCCTCCGCCGCAACCGCCGCCCTCGCCGGAGTCCCGCCCCGACGAGATCTGCCACTGCCGCCTCGCTTCGTCCCGTCGCCGAGGACCGCCGCCGACGCCGCCATCCTCCTCACCTCGCCGCGCCGCGCCTCCCCGTGCTTCGACCCGAAGCAGCCGACCGCCGGAGCCGCCTCCCCGCTCGCAGCCGACGCCATCGCCGCCGTCCCACGTCGCCGGCGACTCCAGCCACCGCGGTAACCGCCGCCTGCCCTCGTCCGTCCGATCTGGATCCAACGGTCCAGATCGAGGTGTTTTTTTTCCTTTTCTTTTTTTAAAACATTTTGTTTTATTTAATGAACGTTCGCTGGTTTAGCCTCTATAGTGAACGGTTTTCGCCGTGTAAGTTTCTGTAGTGAACGTTCGCCATTTAGTCTTTTTCTTTTATTTTAGTTTTTCGCCAGGGACCTATCTGTGATGATTTATTTTACAGTCTAGCCCCTGATTTTCAAACGATCACAACTTTTTGCTCGTTTATCCAAATCCAATGAAACCAACGCCCACTTCTTCGTTACGATCCCCTCTTTCCAGTAATCCAACTCAACCTTGTTTTTGAAAGTTTAAAATTTGATTTCAAACAGATTAGAATTGAACTTCATTTGATCGTAACTTGAGTTTTGTAGCTCCGTTTGAGTTGATTCTTTTTGCAAACCGAAGCTCTTGACCTAAACCTTCTGATAAGGCCAAGTTCACATAATTTTGGTACTGTTAGAAATTGTTTTATGTTGCAAGAGTTATTAGCTTGGTTTTGAAGTTTTCCAAATTGTTTTCTTCGTTCTTTCCGATCTTTTGAGTGATTGCTTATGTGTGGTTACTATTGCTTGCTTACGATAGATTGACCGGAGTGTGACGAGTAGAACTATCAAGAGTTTTGAGTGCGAATCATCTTCATCAACATTGCAGGCAAGTTCACACTTTGATCATACCCCTTTCATACCCAGTTTTTATGCATTAGATTCAACCCTCAAACATTGCATGAGTAGGATTGATAACATGTGGGTATTGGGAAGTAGTTGATGAGGTAGGAACCTATTGCCCTGTTTATTATCAAACCCTTGGGAGTTACTTCTACGTTTGCTTATATTGCTATGCTATGCTCGTAGACGTGGATTGGGTTTGAGTGAATTTCCATGACAGATGTGAGGTTGTTAATTAATGGTTCAACTTAAGGTGGCTACTTAAATAAACATCTGGGTGGATTGAGGCACCTGGAGAACCCAGTGTTGCCTGTATTTTTGGATATCCCGGAGTACCCGTGTGATCATCCTATGGACCGCCACCCAGACTCAAAGGGATCATAAGATTATTCATGCTAGAAACTTCCGTGTGCAACCACAAGCTATTATGGGCTCTAGCATAGTTGAGTATGTTGCATGACCTCTTCCAGTGGTAGGCTAGCAGATGTAGGGGGTGTAGGTTGGTACTGTCTACCCAGGGTTAGAGTTAATGCTTCTGAAAGACTGTGTCTCGGTCATCCGTTTCTCAAACACCATGCAGTGCGAGAAATCCAGCGGAGGAGATCGAGTCTTGTGGGAAAAGTGCACAAACCTCTGCAGAGTGTACAAACTAATCATGATTAGCCGTGTCCCCGGTTATGGACAACTTGAGTATCTAGTACCTGGATTATCATGTGTATCTCATCATGTTACTTAAGTTAAATTTGATTGGGTTTAATCACATTCTTAATTGGGATTGAGTTGGAGGTACCTTCTCAATGTTTAACAACCACCATGATAGTTAAATAAAATTTATTCCTTTGCAGTAGGGAAAAATTGGCTTTCTGCAAAAACATTATACCATAGAGCTTCCACCAGCCATATATGCATGTAGTGTTGGCTTTTATTCTGTTCATTACTCTCTTGTGTTATCTTGCCAGTACATTCAATGTACTGACCCGTTTTCAGGCTGCAACGTTTCATGTTGCAGGATTCTTACGACAAGTAAGTGATACATTAGGGTTACGATTTCTACACTCAACTTTGCCGTTGGTGTTGATGGGAATCCACAACCTTGTTGTTACTTCCGCTATTTGGATTGAGGTAATAGTTTTTACGTTACTTTATACATGTGATTTACCTCTGTTATAAATCCTCGAGTACTGTGTGTGTCGGCATACCGATCCAGGGATGACACTTAAGCACAGAGACTTGAGCCATTCGGGTCGGGTCGCTACATTCTTCATGTGCGTTCTATTTGAAACTCGTTCAAAAACTTCACTGTGCCCTTGTCAGCTGAAAAATTTGCGAATGGAACTTTTAACTTATCTTATCCAAATTTTCGGCTTTGCCGCTCAAACCGTTTCGCATCCCACGAAATACTTATCTATTCAGCCACGATCTAACACGATCTCCACTTCTCAGTACGTGGGTGACACATGTCAAGCGAATGAGAAGGGTCAGGGGCACGTTCGTCCAATTTCTTCGGGAGAACCGTTTTTCACCGTGGCTATAAATACCCCCTCTCCCCTTCCTCACTTCCTTTACTTCGCCCGACCTCTCTCCAGCTCAAGCTTCTCAAACCCTAGCACCGCCGCTACTTCATCGTCGCCGGTGAGGAAGAGCTTCACTGCCTCGACCTCGTCGCCGTCGTACTCGCGCCGGCCGTGGAAATCTTCACTCCGCCGCCGCCGTAGCCGTCTTCCTCCGCCGAGTTAGGGCGTGGAAGATCTGCACAAACGAACTTCACTTCTCCACCTCACAGTTCGTCGTGTTCTTCGTATATGCATTCCTCGAAGAAAAGTTGCATACTTCTTCAAAGAATTCCATTGTTCAAATTCCTCATCTGAAGAAAATGGCTGACGGTAAGAAGCCACAGAAAGGAGGAAAGAGGCATGAGGTCAACATTGCTTTTGAAATCCCTGAGGACATCTATGCTGGGTACTGCACACCCCCTGAGGAGGATAAAAATCAGCGCAAAGTGCGCATTCAAAAGATTGAGAGGAGATGGGCAAGAGAGTGGAGGGAGTACGGATATGTGACTCCAAAGTACATGAAGAAATTCGCTGTTACTCCTCCATGCTCAAGACCACCATTGGCACCTGGCCAAGAAGCAGATCCCACTAGCATCAAACGCGGTGAGGAGTTTCCTGAAGAATGGGCCAAGCGACAGGCCAAGTTGGCCAAACAGGCAAAAGATGTAGTGAAGAAATTCAACGAAGATTCCACTGCTGCTGCTGCTGAGCCTCTGTAAGGCAGAAGAAATCCATGGCAAAGAAGCCTGCGCACAAGCCAAGTGCCTCTTCTTCAATGCCCTCACGGCCAATTTCCTCAGCTAAGCCCTCACGGCCAATTCCTCACGCTGCTCCTACTCCTCCAAAGTCCTCAGCTGCTCCGACAAAATCCTCAGCACCTGTGCATCTTGCCAGGTGCCAAAGGACTACAGGCATCTCTATTGCCTCAGGAGCTTCAGCTAGTTCCTCAGCTGCACCAAATTCTTCAACAGGACCCTCTCTGCTGAAGACTAAGACCACTGCTGGACGAGGCTCTAGCCCAAGTCCTCACAAGAAGCAGGTCGCCTTCCAAGTGCCGTCTGAAGAAGACGAAGCTGATGATGAAGAACTTGGTGAAATCATCAGAGACAGGCAAGGGCACAAATGTGCCTCTGCTTTTGGATCCAAAGTTGATCCTCGATTACATTGATCTCTGGCACAAGGACCCAAACACTCCTATGCCTGACTTCAAGCTGACTCCTGGTCAAGTCATATGCTGACTGCCTTCATCCAAGAAGAGAAATGGAAGTTTGAGAAGGCCAGGCAGCTCAAGAAAGCACAGTACAGGAAGGAGAAATTCCTGAAGAACAACGTTGTCTCTATGACACCTGATGAACTTGTGAAGATCCAGTCTGAAATCAAAGTCCTCAATGATGATTTCAATGCTTACTATGCTGATTGGAAAGGAGCCAAGGTCAGGTTTGTCAAACTGACAAAGATGTTCACCTCAAATGTTGCAGCCCCATCGCAACAAGAAATTCCTCAGGCTGAAGCAGCTGCTTAGCCAACTGAAGAACATGCCAGCACCGCTGATGACAATCAGGCTGCTGAAGAAAATGTGAGTTCCAGGGCTGATGACTGCATTCCAGCCGCTGATGAAACTGCCAGGGCACCCACTAGTGGTGCGCCTGAAGAAAATGAAGAGGTCAGGGCAACTGCATCAGTTGTGCCTGAAGAAAATCAACCACATTCCTCTGCTCCTCCTGTGCCTACACCAACTCCAATCCTTCCATCTGCATCAGATGTGAAGAAGACCAAGGCTGCAGAGCGTGCAGCAGTGAAGAAAAGGAAAGCATCAGCTCCTTCAGATTCTTCAGCACCGAAGAAGATGAAGAAATTGACAAGCTCATTTGCTAATCCAATTGATGCTGTTCCAGTTTCCTCCATGCCATCAAAGGAAATCATCTCTTTTGATGAAGAATATGTGATCCCTAGCGGATCTGATGAAGAAAATCCTTATGCTGCTTCGTCAGAGCAGATGGATGAAGAAATTGAAGTGGATAAAATCCCTACAACCCCCACAGTTTCCTCGCCTATGCCTCAGTTTACTACTGAAGAGGCTGGCGTTGAAGAAATTGAAGAAGAAGATGTGGACATTGGCTGTACCACACCAGTGATGAATGATGACTTTTGGGAAAGTCAGCACCCCAATTCTCCACTCTTCACTCCACTGCAGCAAATTCCTCAGTCCCCAGCCACTACAGTTCAAATGGGATCTGATGAAGCTCATGAAGACATTCCAGCCGCTAGTGCTGAAGAAAATGAAAATGAAGATTTGAAGAACCAGGCTGCCACTGAAGTGGAACCAGAAATTCCTCAGCCTGAAGAACCTAAGATTGCGATTCCTGAGGTCATCATGCAACTGACTGACACTCCTCTGCCCAAGCCAAAGGATCCATTCTCAAGGAAGCCAAAATTCAAGGTTGATGATTTCTTCGGCGAGCACATATTATTCACTGATTACAACCCTTATGACTCTGCTCGCATAAGGAAGAGGCGTTTCTGGACTGCCAGCCAGGCAAATTTCTATTCCTCAGTGTTGTTCAACAAAGACAAAGTCTTCGATGATGAGCACATTCCTCACGTGGATATGGAATCTCTGCCATGCTTCGCGCCACTCCTCAGTGTTCTCTACGACGCTGGACTGTTAAATTTCTGCACTGACATATGTGATTGGAATGAAGAGCTAATTCTTCAATTTTATGCAACTCTGCACATCACCGGCAACCCTGAAGACGTGAATTCATGGGTGCTGGACTGGATGTCTGAAAACACTCACTACAAAGCACCAGCTACTGAATTGCTTCGTGCTTTGCCTCTCAGTCCACCCCTTGAAGGTGCTTGTTGCGTCTACAATGAACCTGAGCTTACCGATCACTATATGCAAGTGATGATGAAGCCTTTGAAGCCAGGTCAGGCCCCAAGAACAAAATTCCTTGTGAAGGAATTGTTGTATGTGCCTCGGACTGTCTATCGCATTCTGACGAAGACATTGAGTCCTATCAAGGGCCACGACTCGAATGAAGAAGAAGTCGTTGGCATCATGAAGAATCTGCTTTTCAATATCATTCATGGCGTTCCTGTCAACTTCCATGATTTCTTCATGAGGACTCTGGCAAATGTCGCAATGTCACCATTTGAGTTGAAGCCTTATGCACCGTGGATTATGAGATTCATCAGAACAAGGTCTTCACTCAACTACAAAGCTGATACACTGAACCATTGCAGCTACTTGCCCCCGATTGAAGTCCTCAAACGGGCATTTTCCTTAGCTGATGAAAAGGGCAAGGCTACGGCTGTAATTGATGAAGGCATTCGTCCATTGGATGGTCAATTTCGCAAGGCTGCATCCTACTCCACCAATGATGACTCTGCCACCCATGACTCTGCCGCCAACGTACCCAAGCAAAATCCTCAAGGCACAGCACCCAGGGTGATGACTCACCGTGAGCTTCTCCTCAGTCTTCACCAGAAGGTTGATCGCAATCATAAATGGGTCAAACGTCAGTTTGGTTCAATTCTTCACAACATGACTGCTACCCACAATGTAGTGAAGAAAAACCACTACTACCTTCATGAAACCCTCAACCGCACCTGGGCTGTTCTGTCGCACATATATGGTGAAGAAGATCTAAAGAAAATGGGTCTCAAGGAAGATCTTGACTGGGTTGCACCTCCTCCGAAGAAGTACAAGAAGGCCAAAGTTCCTTCCTTGGTGGCCATCTCCTATTCTTCATCACGTGACACTGATGAACATGAGGACTTGGACGACACTGCGGCAGACCCTACTACAACAAACGACCCCGACAACGCTGACGCTCCTTCATCAACTTGATATTCTTCAGGGGCGTTAGTCCTCATTTTCGAACCTTTTGGTCATTCGATGACAAAGGGGGAGAAATTTGAGTTAGTCTTCAAGCGGGTCTATTATATGGGCGTTTTTTTCCTAAGTTACAACTCTCGTTCTTCTGATGACTTTGTTGGATCGAGTTGTAAACTTAAACTCTATGGTGGCCTGATACTTTTGTTGTTTCTTCTGCATGCTTATTCCTCGTTAATGTCATTGCACGCATGCTGAATTACATCAGTCACCATATTTCATCATGCATTTCAAATTCTTCATATATTATGTCAAATGCGTGTATGAATTACAAGATATAGGGGGAGATCTCCATGATTCAACTCTTCAAGTGTGCATTGCTTCAAAAGCAAATTCCTCACTATGCACATCTTCAGGGGGAGTTCTTCTATATCTTGCAATCAAATTCCTCAATATCAGTATTTACACTTCATATGTTTATCCCCGTTGAAAACTTAACCTATATTGTCATCAATCACCAAAAAGGGGGAGATTGTAAGTGCATCTAGTGCCCCTTAGTGATTTTGGTGTATTGAAGAATTATAGGTTAAGGGACTAATGTGTTTATGAGTGTACACATGTCTATAAGTCTATGAGGAGTTTGATATTTACAGAGAAAGTCGACCCCTAAAAATAAAGTTCTTCAACTGAAGACTTTGGATTTCTGAAGACTTTCTGAAGACTTTGAAAGTGAAGAAATTGGTGTGACCTTGAAGACTTGGTATTCATTTAAGGAACATGAAGCGTGAAGACTTTTGTTTACGTAGTTTCATTTTCTCTTTCTTGAGTCATAGGAAACACCGTACTGTTAAAGGGGGTCGAGGAAATACTAAGGAAAAATTTCCATGTGATGCTCAACTCAAAATCCTACACCTACCAATCCCTTCGAGTGAAGCCATTGGAAATATCATATAGTTCAGTCATATTCTTCAGTGACAGAGACAAAGTTCTTCTGGTCTCTGAGGAATTTGTTCTCACTGAGGAGTTAGGAATTCGCCAGTGCGGATTGCCTACACAGTGAGGAACATGATAGCCCTGAGGAATTTGATACTCAAATTTTCGACCGTTGCTGTGCTATACGCCAGCTGTCCCAAAATATCTACCCACCTAATGGTCATATCATTTAAGGGCATTTATGTCTTATCATGCCGGGCTGCTCCCTAGGCTATAAATAGCCGCCCCCTACAACCACTAGCTGGTTGGCTGCTCTGAGCGAAACTGACACTTGTCATTTGAGAGCATCCCATCCTCTGAGGACTTTGAGCAAAAATCATCAAGTGGGGAAAACCCAAACCCAAACACCCACAAACCTAAAGTGATTGAGCATCACTGAAGAGATTGATCCTGCGTGGATCCGACGCTTGTTACCTTTGAAGACTGTGCTTCTTCCAGACGGTTAGGCGTCATGGTCTAGAGCATCCAAGAGGAAATTGTGGATCGCCGAGTGACCGAGTCTGTGAAGGTTTGAAAGTCACCTGAAGACTTACCACAAGTGATTGGGCGAGGTCTGTGTGACCTTAGCTCAAGGAGAATAAGGTGAGGACTAGGTGTCCTGGACTGTGTGTTCAGGACTGGGTGTCCGGGACTGTGTGTCCTCAGGTTTAAATACATAGCCGCTCCAACCAGATGTACAACTGAGACAGCAGTTGGAACTGGTCTACCAAATTGTTGTCTTCACCGAGCTTGCTGGTTCTATTTCCTCAACTCTTTCATTTCCTCATAACTGTGTTGTGCACTTGTTCATATCTGTGTTTGAAGACTTTGACTGAAGACTTTCTCAATTTCCTCAGTTCAATTTCTTCAGTCTGTTTGTCTTCATCCTGTGCTATCCTGTGTTTACGCTTTCTGTACTCTGTGTTTGTCTTCATTTCATCATGATGACCATGCCTATGTTCTGCTATGATTACTCTTGAGTACTTATTCCGCTGCAAGTAGTTCTTCGCTAAGGAATTTCCTCACCCGCAAATTCCTCAGTGAAGAATTCATAAAAATCGCCTATTCACCCCCCCTCTAGTCGATATAACACACTTTCACTTAGCAATGAATATCTTACCTTCGGATCTGTGATAGAAGGTGTACCCAATAGTTTCCTTTGGGTATCCTATGAAGACACATTTCTCCGATTTGGGTTCGAGCTTATCAGGTTGAAGCTTTCTCACATAAGCATCGCAGCCCCAAACTTTAACAAACGACAACTTAGGTTTCTTGCTAAACCACAGTCCATATGGTGTCGTCTGAACGGATTTAGATGGTGCCCTTTTTAACGTGAATGGAGCTGTCTCTAATGCAGAACCCCAAAATGATAGTGGTAAATCGGTAAGAGACATCATAGGTCGCACCATATTTAATAAAGTGCGGTTATGACGTTCGGACACACCATTACGCTGTGGTGTTCCAGGTGGCGTGAGTTGCGAAACTATTCCACATTGTTTCAAATGAAGACCAAACTCGTAACTCAAATATTCGTCTCTGCGATCAGATCGTAGAAACTTTATTTTCTTGTTACGATGATTTTCCACTTCACTCTGAAATTCTTTGAACTTTTCAAATGTTTCAGACTTATGTTCCATCAAGTAGATATACCCATATCTGCTCAAATCATCTGTGAAGGTCAGAAAATAACGATACCCGCCGCGAGCCTCAACACTCATCGGATCGCATACATCAGTATGTATTATTTCCAATAAGTCAGTTGTTCGCTCCATTGTTCCGGAGAATGGAGTTTTAGTCATCTTGGCCATGAGGCATGGTTCACAAGCATCAAGTGATTCATAATCAAGTGATTCCAAAAGCCCATCAGCATGGAGTTTCTTCATGCGCTTTACACCATTATGAACTAAACGGCAGTGCCAC
Source organism: Triticum aestivum (assembly GCF_018294505.1). Classification (NCBI taxonomy): domain Eukaryota; kingdom Viridiplantae; phylum Streptophyta; class Magnoliopsida; order Poales; family Poaceae; genus Triticum; species Triticum aestivum. The sequence continues at coordinate 414,315,416 of NC_057814.1, read as the reverse complement.
AAATATGTTGCACTATCATTATCGCATCTTTTGGCATCAATAGTATGAATATGTGTATCACTACGATCGAGATTCAATAAACCATTCACCTTGGGTGTATGACCACATAAGGTTTTATTCATAGAATAACAATTATTCTTTGACTTAAATGAATAACTGTATTGCAATAAGCATGATCCAATCATATTATGCTCAACGCAAACACCAAATAACATTTATTTTAGGTTCAACACTAATCCCGAAGGTAAAGGGAGTGTGCGATGGTGATCTTATCAACCTTGGAATCACTTCCAACACACATCGTCACCTTGCCCTCAAGTAGTCTTTGTTCATTTTGTAACTCCTGTTTCGAGTTACTAATCATAGCAACTGAACCAGTATCAAATACCCAGGGGCTACTATGAACACTAGTAAAGTACACATCAATAACATGTATATCAAATATACCTTTGTTTACTTTGCCATCCTTCTTATCCGCCAAGTATCTAGGGCAGTACTACTTCCAGTGACCATTTCCTTTGCAGTAGAAGCACTCAGTTTCAGACTTGGGTCTAGCTTTGAGCTTTTTCATGGGAGTGACAACTTGCTTGCCATTCTTCTTGAAGTTCCCTTTCTTTCCCTTGCCCTTTTACTTGAAACTAGTGGTCTTGTCAACCATCAACATTTGATGCTTTTCTTGATTTCTACCTTAGTCGATTTCAGCATCACGAAGAGCTCGGGAACCGTTTTCGTCATCGCTTGCATATTATAGTTCATCACGAAGTTCTAGTAACTTGGTGATAGTGACTAGAGAACTCTGTCAATCACTATTTTATCTGGAAGATTAACTCCCACTTGATTCAAGCGATTGTAGTACTCAGACAATCTGAGCACATGCTCACTGGCTGAGCTATTCTCCTCCATCTTGTAGGCAAAGTACTTGTCAGAGGTCTCATACCTCTTGACTCGGGCATGAGTCCGAAATACCAATTTCAGCTCTTGGAACATCTTATATGCTCCGTGGCGTTCAAAATGTTTTTGAAGTCCCGGTTCTAAGCCGTAAAGCATGGTGCACTAAACTATCAAGTAGTTATCACACCGAGATTGCCAAACGTTCATAACGTCTGCATTTGCTCCTGCAATAGGTCCATCACCTAGCGGTGCATCAAGGACATAATTCTTCTGTGCAGTAATGAGGATAATCCTTAGATCACGGACCTAGTCCGCATCATTGCTACTATCATCTTTCAACATAGATTTTCTCTAGGAACATATCAAAAATAAACGGGGAGCTATATCGCGAGCTATTCATCTACAACATAGATATGCAAATACTATCAGGACTAAGTTCATGATAAATTAAAGTTCAATTAATCATATTACTTAAGAACTCCCACTTAGATAGACCTCCCTCTAATCATCTAAGTGATCACGTGATCCATATCAACTAAACCATGTCCGATCATCACGTGAGATGGAGTAGCTTTCAATGGTGAACATCACTATGTTGATCATATCTACTATATGATTCACGCTCGACCTTTCGGTCTCAGTATTCCGAGGCCATATCTGCATATGCTAGGCTCTTCAAGTTTAACCCGAGTATTCTGCGTGTGCAAAACTGGCTTGCACCCGTTGTATGTGAACGTAGAGCTTATCACACCCGATCATCACGTGGTGTCTCGGCACGATGAACTGTCGCAACGGTGCATACTCAGGTAGAACACTTATACCTTGAAATTTAGTGAGAGATCATCTTATAATGCTAACGCCGTACTAAGCAAAATAATATGCATAAAGGATAAACATCACATGCAATCAATATAAGTGATATGATATGGTCATCATCATCTTGTGCCTTTGATCTCCATCTCCAAAGCACCGTTATGATTACCATGGTCACCGGCTTGACACCTTGATCTCCATCGAAGCATCGTTGTCGTCTCGCCAACTATTGCTATCACGACTATCGCTACCGTTTAGTGATAAAGTAAAGCAATTACATGGCGATTGCATTTCATACAATAAAGCGACAACCATATGGCTCCTGTCAGTTGCCGATAACTGTTACAAAACATGATCATCTCATACAACAATCATCACATCTTGACAATATCACATCACAACATACCCTGCAAAAACAAGTTAGACGTCCTCTACTAGTTGTTGCAAATTTTACGTGGCTGCTACGGGTTTAGCAAGAACCGTTCTTACCTACGCATCAAAAACCACAATGATTTTCGTCAAGTGTGTTGTTTTAATTAACCTTCAACAAGGACCGGGCGTAGTCACACTCGATTCAACTAAAGTTGGAGAAACAGACACCCACTAGCCACCTGTGTGCGAAGCACGTCGGTAGAACCAGTCTCGCGTAAGCGTAAGCGTAATGTCGGTCTGAGCCGCTTCATCCAACAATACTGCCGATTCAAAGTATGACATGTTGGTAAGAAGTATGACTATTATCTCCCACAACTCTTTGTGTTCTACTCGTGCATATAACATCTACGCATAGACCTGGCTCGGATGCCACTGTTGGGGAACATAGTATTTCAAAAAAATTCCTATGATCACGCAAGATCTATCTAGGAGATGCATAGCAACGAGTGGGGAGAGTGTGTCCACGTACCCTCGTAGACCAAAAGCGGAAGCGTTAAGTAACGCGGTTGATGTAGTCGAACGTCTTCGCGATCCAATCGATCAAGTACCGAACGCACGGCACCTCCGCCATCTACACACGTTCAGCTCGGTGACGTCCCTCGTACTCTCGATCCAGCTGAGGCCGAGGGAGAGTTTCGTTAGCATGACGGCGTGGTGACGGTGATGATGATGTTACCGACGCAGGGCTTCGCCTAAGCACTGCAATGATATGACCGAGGTGGAAATCTGTGGAGGGGGCACCGCACACAGCTAAAACAATTGCTAACTTGTGTGTCTATGGGGTGCCCCCTGAAGGAAATATGCCCTAGAGGCAATAATAAAGTTATTATTTATTTCCGTATATCATGATAAATTTTTATTATTCATGCTAGAATTGTATTAACCGGAAACATGATACATGTGTGAATACATAGACAAATAGAGTGTCACTAGTATGCCTCTACTTGACTAGCTCGTTGATCAAAGATGGTTATGTTTCTAGCCATAGACATGAGTTGTCATTTGATTAACGGGATCACATCATTAGGAGAATGATGTGATTGACTTGACCCATTCCGTTAGCTTATCACTTGATCGTTTAGTATGTTGCTATTGCTTTCTTCATGACTTATACATGTTCCTACGACTATGAGATTATGTAACTCCCGTTTACCGGAGGAACACTTTGTGTGCTACCAAACGTCACAACGTAACTGGGTGATTATAAAGGTGCTCTACAGGTGTCTCCAAAGGTACTTGTTGGGTTGGCGTATTTCGAGATTAGGATTTGTCACTCCGATTGTCGGAGAGGTATCTCTGGGCCCACTCGGTAATGCACATCACTATAAGCCTTGCAAGGAATGTGACTAATGATTTAGTTGCGGGATGATGCATTACGGAACGAGTAAAGAGACTTGCCGATAACGAGATTGAACTAGGTATTGAGATACCGACGATCGAATCTCGGGCAAGTAACATACCGATGACAAAGGGAACAACGTATGTTGTTATGCGGTTCGACCGATAAAGATCTTCGTAAAATATGTAGGAGCCAATATGGGCATCCAGGTTCCGCTATTGGTTATTGACCAGAGAAGTGTCTCAGTCATGTCTACATAGTTCTCGAACCCGTAGGGTCCGCACGCTTAACGTTCGTTGACGATATAGTATTTATGAGTTATGTATGTTGGTAACCGAATGTTGTTCGGAGTTCCGGATAAGATCACGGACATGACGAGGAACTCCAAAATGGTCCGAAGATAAAGATTGATATATGGGATAATAGTGTTTGGACTCCGGAAGGGTTCCAGAATTCACCGGAAGGGGTTCCGGATGTTTCCCGAAATGTTTGGGTACGAGAACACTTTATTTGGGCCAAAGGGGAAAGCCCACAAGGTTTTTGGAAAGCGCAAAAGGAAGTTTTGCGGAGTCCAGGGGCCAGACGCCAGGGTCCCTGGCGTCTGGGGCCAGACGCCGGGAACCCTGGCGTCTGGTCCTGGAGTCCGAGAAGGACTCTTGCCTTTCGGGTGAAACCAACTTTGTGGAGGCTTTTACTCCAAGTTTCGACCCCAAGGCTCAACATATAAATAGAGGGGTAGGGATAGCACCCAAGAAACATCAAGAAACACCAAGCCGTGTGCCGGCAACCCCGTCCCCTCTAGTTTATCCTCCGTCATAGTTTTCGTAGTGCTTAGGCGAAGCCCTGCGGAGATTGTTCTTCACCAACACCGTCATGCTGCCGAAACTCATCTACTACTTCGCCCCTCTTGCTGGATCGAGAAGGCGAGGACGTCATCGAGCTGAACGTGTGCTGAACGCGAAGGTGCCGTACGTTCGGTACTTGATCGGGACGGATCGTGAAGGTGTACGACTACATCAACCGCGTTGATAAACGCTTTCGCTTATGGTCTTTGAGGGTACGTAGACAACACTCTCCCCTCTCGTTGCTATGCATCACCATGATCTTGCGTGTGCGTAGGATTTTTTTTTGAAATTACTACGTTCCCCAACAGTGGCATCCGAGCCTGGTTTTATGCGTAGATGTTATATGCACGAGTAGAACACAAGTGAGTTTTGGGCGATACAAGTCATAATGCTTACCAGCATGTCATACTTTGATTCGGCGGTATTGTTGGATGAAGCGGCCCGGACCGACATTACGCGTACGCTTATGCGAGACTGGTTCTACCGACGTGCTTTACACACAGGTGGCTGGCGGGTGTCAGTTTCTCCAACTTTAGTTGAACCGAGTGTGGCTACGCCCGGTCCTTGAGAAGGTTAAAACAGCACTAACTTGACGAACTATCGTTGTGGTTTTGATGCGTAGGTAAGAACGGTTCTTGCTCAGCCTGTAGCAGCCACGTAAAACTTGCAACAACAAAGTAGAGGACGTCTAACTTGTTTCTGCAGGGTATGTTGTGATGTGATATGGTCAAGACATGATGCTATATTTTATTGTATGAGATGATCATGTTTTGTAACCGAGTTATCGGCAACTGGCAGGAGCCATATAGTTGTCGCTTTATTGTATGCAATGCAATCGCCCTGTAATACTTTACTTTATCACTAAGCGGTAGCGATAGTCGTAGAAGCATAAGTTGGCAAGACGACAACGATGCTACGATGGAGATCAAGGTGTCGCGCCGGTGACGATGGTGATCATGACGGTGCTTCGGAGATGGAGATCACAAGCACAAGATGATGATGGCCATATCATATCACTTATATTGATTGCATGTGATGTTTATCTTTTATGCATCTTATCTTGCTTTGTTTGACGGTAGCATTATAAGATGATCTCTCACTAAATTTCAAGTTAAAAGTGTTCTCCCTGAGTATGCACCGTTGCGAAAGTTCTTCGTGCTGAGACACCACGTGATGATCGGGTGTGATAGGCTCTACGTTCAAATACAACGGGTGCAAAACAGTTGCACACGCGGAATGCTCAGGTTAAACTTGACGAGCCTAGCATATGCAGATATGGCCTCGAAACACTGGAGACCGAAAGGTTGAGCGTGAATCATATAGTAGATATGATCAACATAGTGATGTTCACCATTGAAAACTACTCCATCTCACGTGATGATCGGACATGGTTTAGTTGAGTTGGATCACGTGATCACTTAGATGATTCGAGGGATGTCTATCTAAGTGGGAGTTCTTAAGTAATATGATTAATTGAACTTTAATTTATCATGAACTTAGTCCTGGTAGTATTAGCATATCTATGTTGTAGATCAATAGCTCGCGTTTAGCTCCCTGTTTTATTTTTGATATGTTCCTAGAGAAAACTAAGTTGAAAGATGTTAGTAGCAATGATGCGGATTGGATCCGTGATCTGAGGATTATCCTCATTGCTGCACAGAAGAATTATGTCCTTGATGCACCGCTAGGTGACGGACCTATTGCAGGAGCAAATGCAGACGTTATGAACGTTTGGCAAAGCTCGGTATGATGACTACTTGATTTTTTAGTGCACCATGCTTTACGGCTTAGAATCGGGGCTTCAAAGACGTTTTTGAAACGCCACGGAACATATGAGATGTTCCAAGAGTTGAAATTGGTATTTCATACTCATGCCCATGTCGAGAGGTATAAGACCTCTGATAGTACTTTGCCTACAAGATGGAGGAGAATAGCTCAACCAGTGAGCATGTGCTCAGATTGTCTGGGTACTACAATTGCTTGAATTAAGTGGGAGTTAATCTTCCAGATAATATAGTAATTGACAAAGTTCTCTAGTCACTATCACCAAGTTACGAGAACTTCGTGATGAACTATAATATGCAAGGGATGACGAAAACAATTCCCAAGCTCTTCGCGATGCTAAAATCGGCGAAGGTAGAAATCAAGAAAAACATCAAGTGTTGATGGTTGACAAGACCACTAGTTTCAAGAAAAAGGGCAAAGGGAAGAAGGGAAACTTCAAGAAGAACGGCAGGCAAGTTGCTGCTCAAGTGAAGAAGCCCAAGTCTGGACCTAAGCCTGAGACTAAGTACTTCTACTGCAAAGGAACTGGTCACTGGAAGCAAAACTACCCCAAGTAATTGGCGGATAAGAAGGATGGCAAAGTGAACAAAGGTATATTTGATATACATGTTATTGATGTATACTTTACTAGTGTTTATAGCAACCCCTCGGTATTTGATACTAGTTCAGTTGCTAAGATTAGTAACTCGAAACGGGAGTTGCAGAATGAACAGAGACTAGTTAAGGGTGAAGTGACGATGTGAGTTGGAAGTGGTTCCAAGATTGATATGATCATCATCGAACACTCCCTATACTTTCGGGATTAGTGTGGAACCTAAATAAGTGTTATTTGGCGTTTGCGTTGAGCATGAATATGATTTTATCATGTTTATTGCAATGCGGTTATTCATTTAAAGTCAGAGAATAATTGTTGTTCTGTTTACATGAATAAAACCTTCGATGATCATACACACAATGAAAATAGTTTGTTGGATCTCGATAGTAGTGATACGCATATTCATAATATTGAAGCCAAAAGATGCAAAGTTTATAATGATAGTGCAACTTATTTGTGGCACTGCCGTTTAGGTCATATTGGTGTAAAGCGCATGAAGAAAATCCATGTTGATGAGCTTTTGGAATCACTTGATTATGAATCAGTTGATGCTTGCGAACCATGCCTCATGGGCAAGATGACTAAGACTCCGTTCTCCGGAACAATGCAGCGAGCAACAGACTTGTTGGAAATAATACATACTGATGTATGCAGTCCGATGAGTGTTGAGGCTTGCGGCGGGTATCGTTATTTCCTGACCTTCACAGATGATTTGAGCAGATATGGGTATATCTACTTGATGAAACATAAGTCTGAAACATTTGAAAAGTTCAAAGAATTTCAGAGTGAAGTGTAAAATCATCGTAACAAGAAAATAAAGTTTCTACGATCTGATCGCGGAGATGAATATTGAGTTACGAGTTTGGTCTTCAACTAAAACAATGTGGAATAGTTTTACAAATTCATGCCACCTGGAACACCACAGTAATGGTGTGTCCGAACATCGTAACCGTACTTTATTAGATACTGTGCAATCTATGATGTCTCTTACCGATTTACCACTATCGTTTTGGGATTATACATTAAAGACAGCTGCATTCACGTTAAGTAGGGCACCATCTAAATCCGTTGAGATGATATGAACTGTGGTTTGGCAAGAAACCAAAGTTATTGTTTCTTAAAGTTTGGGGTTGCGATGCTTATGTGAAAAAGTTTCATCCTGATAAACTCAAACCCAAATCGGAAAAATGTGTCTTCATAGGATACCCAAAGGAGACAGTTGGGTACACCTTCTATCACAGATCCGAAGGCAAGATATTCGTTGCTGATAATGGATCCTTTCTAGAGAGGGAGTTTCTCTCGAAAGAAGTGAGTGGGAGGAAAGTAGAACTTGATGAGGTAACTGTACCTGCTCCCTTATTGGAAAGTAGTTCATCACAGAAATTTGTTCCTGTGACTCCTACACCAATTAGTGAGGAAGCTAATGATGATGATCATGTAACTTCAGATCAAGTTACTACCGAACCTCGTAGGTAAACCAGAGTGAGATACGCACCAGAGTGGTATGGTAATCCTGTTCTGGAGGTCATGTTACTTGACCATGACAAACCTACGAACTATGAGGAAGCGATGATGAGCCCAGATTCCGCAAAATGGCTTGAGGCCATGAAATCTGAGATGGGATCCATGTATGAGAACAAAGTATGGACTTTGGTTGACTTGCCCGATGATCGGCAAGCCATTGAGAATAAATGGATCTTCAAGAGGAAGACGGACGCTGATAGTAGTGTTACTATCTACAAAGCTTGAATTGTCACAAAAGGTTTTCGACAAGTTCAAGGTGTTGACTACAATGAGATTTTCTCACTCGTAGCGATGCTTAAGTCTGTCTGAATCATGTTAGCAATTGCCACATTTTATGAAATCTGGCAAATGGATGTCAAAACTGCATTTCTTAATGGATTTCTTAAAGAAGAGTTGTATATGATGCAACCAGAAGGTTTTGTCGATCCTAAAGGTGCTAACAAAGTGTGCAAGCTCCAGCGATCCATTTATGGACTGGTGCAAGCCTCTCAGATTTGGAATATACGCTTTGATAGTGTGACCAAAGCATATGGTTTTATACAGACTTTTGGTGAAGCATGTATTTACAAGAAAGTGAGTGGGAGCACTACAACTTTTCTGATAAGTATATGTAAATGACATATTGTAGATCAGAAATGATGTAGAATTTTCTGAAAAGCATAAAGGAGTATTTGAAAGGAGTTTTTCCAAAGAAAGACCTCGGTGAAGCTGCTTACATATTGAGCATCAAGATCTATAGAGATAGATCAAGACGCTTGATAAGTTTTTTCAATGAGTACATACCTTGACAAGTTTTTGAAGTAGTTCAAAATGGAACAGTCAAAGAAAGAGTTCTTGCCTGTGTTGCAAGGTGTGAAGTTGAGTAAAACTCAAAGCCCGACCACGGCAGAAAATAGAAATAGAATGAAAGTCATTCGCTGTGCCTCAGCCATAGGTTCTATAAAGTATGTCATGCTGTGTACCAGATCTATTGTATACCCTACACTGAGTTTGGCAAGGGAGTACAATAGTGATCTAGGAGTAGATCACTGGACAACGGTCAAAATTATCCTTAGTGGAATAAGGATATGTTTCTCGATTATGGAGGTGACAAAAGGTTCGTCGTAAATGGTTACGTCGATGCAAGCTTTGACACCGATCTGGATGACTCTAAGTCTCGATCTAGATACATATTGAAAGTGGGAGCTATTAGCTAGAGTAGCTCCGTGCAGAGCATTGTAAACATAGAAATTTGCAAAATACTTACGGATCTGACTGTGACAGACCCGTTGACTAAAATTATCTCACAAGCAAAACATAATCACACCTTAGTACTCTTTGGGTGTTAATCACATAGCGATGTGAACTAGATTACTGACTCTAGTAAACCCTTTGGGTGTTGGTCATATGTCGATGTGAACTATGGGTGTTAACCACATAAAGATGTGAACCATTGATGTTAAATCACATGGCGATGTGAACTAGATTATTGACTCTAGTGCAAGTGGGAGACTGAAGGAAATATGCCCTAGAGGCAATAATAAAGTTATTATTTATTTCCTTATTTCATGATAAATGTTTATTATTCATGCTAGAATTGTATTAACCGGAAACATAATACATGTGTGAATACATAGACAAACATAGTGTCACTAGTATGCCTCTACTTGACTAGCTCGTTGATCAAAGATGGTTGAGTTTCCTAGCCATAGACATGAGTTGTCATTTGATTAACGGGATCACGTCATTAGGAGAATGATGTGATTGAATTGACCCATTCCGTTAGCTTACCACTTGATCGTTTAGTATGTTGCTATTGGTTTCTTCATGACTTATACATGTTCCTATGACTATGAGATTATGCAACTCCCGTTTACCAGAGGAACACTTTATGTGCTACCAAACGTCACAACGTAACTGGGTGATTATAAAGGTGATCTACAGGTGTCTCCGAAGGTACTTGTTGAGTTGGCATAGATCGAGATTAGGATTTGTCACTCCGATTGTCGGATAGGTATCTCTGGGCCCACTCGGTAATGCACATAACTATAAGCCTTGCAAGCAATGTGACTAATGAGTTAGTTGCGGGATGATGCATTACGGAACGAGTAAAGAGACTTGCCGGTAACGAGATTGAACTACGTATTGAGATACCGACGATCGAATCTCGGGCAAGTAACATACCGATGACAAACGGAATAACGTATGTTGTTATGCGGTTCGACCGATAAAGATCTTCGTAGAATATGTAGGAGCCAATATGGGCATCCAGGTTCCGCTATTGGTTATTGACCAGAGAAGTGTCTCAGTCATGTCTACATAGTTCTCGAACCCGTAGGGTCCGCACGCTTAACGTTCGTTGACGATATAGTATTTATGAGTTATGTATGTTGGTAACAGAATGTTGTTCGGAGTTCCGGATAAGATCACGGACATGACGAGGAACTCCGGAATGGTCCGGAGATAAAGATTGATATATGGGATAATAGTGTTTGGAATCCAGAAGGGTTCCGGAATTCACCGGAAGGGGTTCCGGATGTTTCCCAAAATGTTTGGGTATGAGAACACTTTATTTGGGCCAAAGGGGAAAGCCCACAAGGTTTTTGGAAAGCGCAAAAGGAAGTTTTGCGGAGTCCAGGGGCCAGATGCCAGGGTCCCTGGCGTCTGGGGCCAGACACCGGGAACCCTGGCGTCTGGTCCTGGAGTCCTAGAAGGACTCTTGCCTTTCGGGTGAAACCGACTTTGTGGAGGCTTTTACTCCAAGTTTCGACCCCAAGGCTCAACATATAAATAGAGGGGTAGGGCTAGCACCCAAGACACATCAAGAAACACCAAGCCGTGTGCCGGCAACCCTGTCCCCTCTAGTTTATCCTCCGTCATAGTTTTCGTAGTGCTTAGGCGAAGCCCTGCGGAGATTGTTCTTCACCAACACCGTCACCACGCCGTCGTGCTGCCGGAACTCATCTACTACTTCGCCCCTCTTGCTGGATCGAGAAGGCGAGGACGTCCTCGAGCTGAACGTGTGCTGAACGCAGAGGTGCCGTACGTTCGGTACTTGATCGGGACGGATCGTGAAGGTGTACGACTACATCAACCGCGTTGATAAACGCTTCCGCTTACGGTCTACGAGGGTACGTAGACAACACTCTCCCCTCTCGTTGCTATGCGTCACCATGATCTTGCGTGTGCGTAGGAATTTTTCTGAAATTACTACGTTCCCCAACAGTGGCATCCGAGCCTGGTTTTATGCGTAGATGTTATATGCATGAGTAGAACATAAGTGAATTGTGGGCGATACAAGTCATACTGCTTACCTGCATGTCATACTTTGGTTCGGCGGTATTGTTGGATGAAGCGGCCCGGACCGACATTACGCGTACGCTTACGCGAGACTGGTTCTACCGACGTGCTTTGCACACAGGTGGCTGGCGGGTGTCAGTTTCTCCAACTTAGTTGAACCGAGTGTGGCTACGCCCGGTCCTTGAGAAGGTTAAAACAGCACTAACTTGACGAACTATCGTTGTGGTTTTGATGCGTAGGTAAGAACGGTTCTTGCTCAGCCCGTAGCAGCCACGTAAAACTTGCAACAACAAAGTAGAGGACGTCTAACTTGTTTTTGCAGGGCATGTTGTGATGTGATATGGTCAAGACATGATGCTATATTTTATTGTATGAGATGATCATGTTTTGTAACCGAGTTATCGGCAACTGGCAGGAGCCATATGGTTGTCGCTTTATTGTATGCAATGCAATCGCCCTGTAATACTTTACTTTATCACTAAGCGGTAGTGATAGTCGTAGAAGCATAAGTTGGCAAGACGAAAACGATGCTACGATGGAGATCAAGGTGTCGCGCCGGTGATGATGGTGATCATGACGGTGCTTCGAAGATGGAGATCACAAGCACAAGATGATGATGGCCATATCATATCACTTATATTGATTGCATGTGATGTTTATATTTATGCATCTTATCTTGCTTTGTTTGACGGTAGCATTATAAGATGATCTCTCACTAAATTTCAAGATATAAGTGTTCTTCCTGAGTATGCATCGTTGCGAAAGTTCTTCGTGCTGAGACACCACGTAGACAACACTCTCCCCTCTCGTTGCGATGCATCACCATGATCTTGCGTGTGCGTAGGAATTTTTTTGAAATTACTACGTTCCCCAACACCCCCCTCCCCCGTATATAAAGGAGTGGAGGAGGGGAGGGCCGGCCCTCTCTATGGCGCGCCCAAGGGGGATTCCTACTCCTAGTAGGAGTAGGTTTCCCCCTTCCCTAGTTGGAGTAGGAGAAGGAGAGGGAGAAGGAGAGAAGGAAAGCCCCCCCCCCCAATTCGTATTGGGCTTGGGGGGCGCATGCCTCCCACTTGGCCGCCTCCTCCTCTCTCCCACCATGGCCCATTAAGGCCCATTAACTCCCCTGGGGGTTCCGGTAACCCCTCGGTACTCCGGAAAATGCCCGAAGTCATCCGAAACCTTTTCGGTGTCCAAACATAGCCTTCCAATATATCAATCTTTATGTCTCGACCATTTCGAGACTCCTCGTCATGTCCGTGATCACATCTAGGACTCCGAACTACCGTCGGTACATTAAAACACATAAACTCATAATACCGATCGTCATCGAACGTTAAGCGTGCGGACCCTACGGGTTCGAGAACTATGTAGACATGACCGAGACTCATCTCCGGTCAATAACCAATAGCGGAACCTGGATGCTCATATTGGCTCCCACATATTCTACGAAGATCTTTATCGGTCAAACCGCACAACAACATACATTGTTCCCTTTGTTATCGGTATGTTACTTGCGCGAGATTCGATCGTCCGTATATCAATACCTAGTTCAATCTCGTTACCGGCAAGTCTCTTTACTCGTTTCGTAGTGCATCATCCCGCAACTAACTCATTAGTCACATTGCTTGCAAGGCTTATAGTGATGTGCATTACCGAGAGGGCCCAGAGATACCTCTCCGACAATCGGAGTGACAAATCCTAATCTCGATCTATGCCAACTCAACAAACACCATCGGAGACACCTGTAGAGCATCTTTATAATCACCCAGTTAGGTTGTGACGTTTGATAGCACACTAAGTGTTCCTCCGGTATTCGGGAGTTGCATAATCTCTTAGTCAGAGGAACATGTATAAGTCATGAAGAAAGCAATAGCAACAAACTAAACTATCAACATGCTAAGCTAACGGATGGGTCATGTCAATCACATCATTCTCTAATGATGTGATCCCGTTAATCAAATGACAACTCTTGTCTATGGTTAGTAAACTTAACCATCTTTGATTAACGAGCTAGTCAAGTAGAGGCATACCAGTGACACTCTGTTTGTCTATGTATTCACACATGTACTAAATTTCCGGTTAATACAATTCTAGCATGAATAAAAAACATTTATCATGATATAAGGAAATATAAATAACAACTTTATTATTGCCTCTAGGGCATATTTCCTTCACTTCGGAGATACCTGTAGATTATCTTTATAATCACCCAGTTAAGTTGTGACGTTTGATAGCACACAAGGTATTCCTCCATTGTCCGGGAGTTGCATAATCTCATAGTCAAAGGAATATGTATATGGCATGAAGAAAGCAATAGCAATAAAACTGAACAATCAAATGCTAAGCTAACGGATGGGTCTTGTCCATCACATCATTCTCCTAATGATGTGATCCCTTTCATCAAATGACAACACATTTCTATGGTTAGGAAACATAACCATCTTTGATTAACGAGCTAGTCTAGTAGAGGCTTACTAGGGACACGGTGTTTTGTCTATGTATCCACACGTGTATCAAGTTTCCGGTTAATACAATTCTAGCATGAATAATAAACATTTATCATGATATAAGGAAATACAAAATAACAACTTTATTATTGCCTCTAGGGCATATTTCCGTAAGGACTTTGTAAACGGATCGGCAAGATTGTCGCATGACTTCGTTTGCAAAATATTTATCTCCCCCTTCTCTTGCTGATCATGGGGATAAAATAATTTAGGAAAAATATGCTTTGTAATATTGCTCTTAATATAACCCGTTTGCATTTGTGCAATCCAAGCAGCATTATCTTCATAGATAATGGTGGGTGATTTCAATGAACCAATCCCACTTGAACTTTGAACAAAGTTCATCATTCTGCAAAGCCATACACATTCACGTGATGCTTCGAACAAAGCAGTTATCTCAGAATTATTGGTGGACATTGCAACTAAGGTTTGCTTTGTTGACTTCCAAGAGAAGGTCGTACCTCCGTGTAAGAAGACAAAACCAGTCTGCGATCTGGCCTCATGGGGATATGATAAATATCCAGCATCGTAATACCCCACCATGGTTCTCTCTTGATTTTTCTAATAGAATAAACCAAGATCTTTGGTGCCCTAAAGATATCTGAAAATATTCTTCACACCAACCCAATGCCTTTTCGTTGGTGATGCGTTGTATCTAGCCAGTAAATTAACTACAAAAGCTATGTCAGACCTGGTGCAGTCCGCTAGATACATCAGTGCTCCAATAGCACTGAGGTAAGGAAACTTAGGTCCTAATAGCTCTTCATCATCACCCTTAGGTCTAAATGGGTCTTTATCTCTATCAAGAGACCTGACGACCATAGGTGTTTTTTACGGGTATGCTTTATCCATATTGAACTTTTCCAATATCTTTTGAACGTAAGCAGACTGATGAACAAGTATTTCTGAAGAAAAATGTTCTAGTTGCAAACCAAGACAAAATTTGGTTTTACCCAAATCTTTCATCTCGAATTCCGTCTTCAAATGATTACTTGCCTCATGTATTTCTCGTGTAGTCCCAATGATGTTCAAGTCATCAACATACACGGAAATTATACAAAATCCGTCTTTAATTTTCTTGATGAACATGCATGAGCAATCATCAGTGTTGGAGTAATCCTTCTAATAAAGGAACTCATTCAGTCGGTTCTACCACATCCATCCCAACTACTTCAAACCATAAAATGACTTCTGAGAACCTTTACCCAATACATGTCGCTATTCAATTCGAAATCTTCATTCCCTCAGGAACTATCATATACATATCTGAATCAAGTGACTCATACAACAATGCAGTCACAACATCCATCACTTGAATATACAAATTCATTATTCACTGCCAGTGATATAAAATATCAAAAAGTTATTCCACTCACAATAGGAGAACATGTTTCATCTTAAAGGGGTGAAGGGTCTCCGCGTGAACCCATGTGCTACATGCCTCGCTTCAGGTATCACCACCTCTTGGTTTTCATTCCTCTCAGAAACAAAAACCAACTGTGCTCCCCCGGAAACACATTCATAGGAGTGGGTATTACTGGTCAGGTCAATACCCCTCTTCATGAGAGTGAGCGCCTCCTTAATTGTTTCCTTCCTTTGGATCAACTAAAGCGTCTAAGACACTTAGCCATGCATGGACTCAAGTTCTTGATCCAATCCAAGGTCTTTTGAAATTCTCGAGGAGAAATAAATGTTGACATATTGTAGTCTTTATTATATGATTCTCCCGTATCCATATACATAGTGGAGATTTCATCATTACCTTTTGACTCTTTGTGATTTCCCACAACAATTGAGTCAAGGTCTTCCGATGTCCCAGCACCAAATTTTCGTGCGCACTCGTGTTGGGTCCTGGATGTGTCAAACATTCTTCAGGTGTCCTTCAACCCTAGGTTGAATGTCAACATGAAGTTGACCTGCATTTACTGTTTGAGGATTCCTCATTCCCCT